>NC_089773.1:4285000-4287500 GCF_040412425.1 Macrobrachium rosenbergii
ATGTATGTATATACATACATACATACATACAATTTGTAAGAATCATATGAACAATTTTGGTGTCGAAAATTATCTGGAAAATTCAGTTTGTTAATTATTTTTCAGTACCATTGTTCAGAGAGAGAGAAGGAGAGAGATTTACTGAAACAGATGCTCTAACTCCGTTGCATTAGCTGGGGATCCCAGACATATTAATGCTTCTGTCCCCTGGGAGATTATGAGGACAAGGAAAGCTGTTTCCACCCATTTATATATGTATATATATATGCATACACACATATATATATATATATATATATATATATATATATATATGTATATGTATACATGTATATATACATGTATATATACATATATATGTATATAAATATATATATATATATATATATATATATATATATATATATATATATAAATCAAATTTGCCTTCACTTTTCTCTCTCTCTCTCTCTCTCTCTCTCTCTCTCTCTCTCTCTCTCTCTCTCTCTCTCTCTCTCTCTCTCTCTCTCTCTCCCCTCAACAAGGCAATTGCTTCCCAGAAACAACGACATGAATCAAGGGAGTCTCCAGTGCCAACCTGACATCCTTCCCACGGCCTTTGTTCTAAAGGAGAGGGAGAGAGAGATTTATTGCTAGATACAGGGTCCTATCCTGTGTCCCTGGAAACGGTAACAAAATTGCTTTTAATTGTCACTTGCATTTCTGGTATCAGGTGGTTAAGGACGGGGATACACATACACACACACACGTGTGTGTGTGTATATATATATACATACATACATACATACATACATACATACATACATACATACATACATACATACATACATACTGTACATACACGCATACATACATACTTACATACATGCTAGCTGACAACACGGCACTGCCCGAGAAAACTCGGAATGACAACTGATAAAGTCTCTCTCTCTCTCTCTCTCTCTCTCTCTCTCTCTCTCTCTCTCTCTCTCTCTCTCTCTCTCTCTCTCTCTCAACGCGTTTGGTGCTTTTGATGTCTTACCCCCACCGTATTCTTTGCTAGATAGTAAGTCATATGTATATCATAATTAGGTGTGATGAATTTGTAAAGTTACTAAGTCTACGGGCGTAACCAACCCCGTTTCATGGAAGCCCTTCCACCCCTTTGGTACCCTTTGGTGCTAGTGATGTCATACCCTGACAGTGTTCTTTTCAGGATAGTAAGTCATATGTATACCAAGTTTGGTTGAAATTGCTCAATGCTTTTCAGAGTGTGTGCGGATCATACACACATACATACATCCATATACGAGTATATATATATATATATATATATATATATATATATATATATATATATATATATATATATATATATTTTGTGTGTTTGTGATTACGATTTCTTCGTATTAAAAATATAAAATATGAAAGTGGATGTAGTAACCCACACAGAATGGACCGCCATATAATGTGTTTATGACATTCAATATTTACATTATCTTAAATGTTGTTATATACATATACCAATATATATGTGTGCATATATACTTGTAAAGACAGTCCCTGCAAGATACATTCCGTAACACAATGTCTAACATCACCTTTGCTTAAGAAATAACACGACAAAATTCGTACCCATTCTACGCTATTGGTATTTCAGAAAATTTAGCCAAGGAAAGTTATTGGGCACTGCGGGTATATTGCCAAGGCTCCAAAAGTTGGTTCATTGTTGAGCCAGACTGAAAACTACAATATTTCTGCTCAAGTATTATAATTTCTAGAACAGTTGTGTCAAGTGCAGCCAGATTTTTTACGCAATCGTAAGGGCAGCTCTGATATATTTAACTTTACCTACATATTCATATCAAACACTTCTTTCATAATAGAAAACAAGTAAAAAATGCGCCGAAGAATCGAGTTTTCTGTACAGCCGCTACAGCGTACAATAAAAGGCCGCCGAAAATAGATTTATCTTTTGGCAGTCTCGGTATAATGCTATATGAGCCGCGGCCTATGAAACTTTAAATACGGCCCGGTGGTGGTCTATCCTATATCGTTGCCAGAAGCACGATTATGGCTAACTTTAACCTTAAATAAAATAAAAAACTATTGAGGCTAGAGGGCTGCAATTTGAGATGTTTGATGATTGGAGGGTGGATAATTAACATACCAATTTGCAGCCCTCTAGCCTCAATAGGTTTTAAGATCTGAGGACGGACAGAAAAAATGCGGACGGAATAAAGTGCGGACGGACAGATAAAACCGGCACAATAGTTTTCTTTTACAGAAAACTAAAAGCGTAAGTCATCGCAAAGTTCGTATATTCTTATAAAACTGGGGTTTTCGTCTTCAAGCCAAAGGAAATATTAAAGATAAATTGATCCTATGGACCATTCACTTGAAAACTCATTAATCGATTTATTCATAATCACTTTTAATAATAAAAAATATGCAGATAGGCTCTGTGGTGATTTGGATGTAAAAGAGTCGGACGCTCTTGAATGCACTCAAAATTTCCAGA
>NC_089773.1:4290000-4335000 GCF_040412425.1 Macrobrachium rosenbergii
TATTAACAAAATAATAATAATAATAATCTAATAAGCAGAAATACGGCGACAATAAACCTCTCAGTTATGAGACTCTCTTAAATATCGGCAGCTGTAATTGATGGTATCATCTTAAATATATACAAAAAACTTTCGCGACGTTCTTTTGACAGGTGCAATAATAAGGCCAGCAATAGGGTTGCTAATAATAACCCAACCCCCGTTTTTAATAAATCAGAATAATCATCTTTTCAGCAGTGCTGGTTGAATCAAAAAGGCTTACAAGTGATAATAATTTCTCATTGGTGGAAATGAATGCAAAATGGGCCAAAATAATTGATTCTTTATTTATGGCAGAATGGAGTTGAAAAACATTCTGTCGGGCTTTTAAATATCGGGAGGGCACGAAATAAACATGAGGTAGTTAGATTTTGTAAACTGATGCAGAGATTTCTGTTATTGAACTGAAATGCAAATGGGCCAAAATAATTGATTCTTTATTTATGACGTATTTATAGAAACAGAAAAGGCATCCTGTGCTGGCTTTTTTAGTGTGCTGGTTCGTGTCTAAACATGATTTATATTTTGTAAGTTGATGCGGAGATTTTCCGTTATGGAACTGAAATGCAAATGGGCCAAAATAATTGATTATTTATTTATGACGTATTTATGAAATTGAACAGACATTCTGTGCCGGCTTTCAGGTGTGGGAGGCCACGTAATAAACATGATTTAATTAGATTTTGTAAGCTGATGCATAGATTCTCCGTTATGGAAATAAAATGCAAACAGTCCTAAACAATTGATTCTTTATTTATGACGTATTTATGAAATTGAACAGACATTCTGTGCCGGCCTTCAGGTGTGGGAGGCCACGTAATAAACATGATTTAATTAAATTTTGTAAGTTGATGCATAGATTCTCCGTTATGGAAATAAAATGCAAACAGTCCTAAACAATTGATTCTTTATTTATGACAATTTCCTGAAATTGAAAAGACTTCCTGTGCCGGTTTTCAAGTGTGGGAGGCCACGTAACAAACATGATTTAGTTAGATTTTGTAAGTTGACGCTTTCTCGCATTTAGTGGAAATTAAAACATTTTAATTCCATTCTTTCACCGAACTGATTGTAGACTAATTCAAATATATTATTGGCGTAGTGATTTTTTTACCCATACATTTTCAATCGAATCTATATTTTTATGCAAATTGATCATATTCAGTTTGGGCGTCCTTTAAAGATATATATCGCTTATGTTTGTTGTTTCCTCACCACTGATTGATCAGTGATTTAAACTGAAATGTTCTCCTATCCTCTGCTAATAAGATAAAAACCATTACTTTAAATCAGTTATACCATGAGCTCACTCCAACAGTATTTAGTAATTTTTTTTTTTCTTAACGGTACAGAATTTCCTATTCAAGTTGAGTTAGGCAAGTATTAATTTTTCTGTGCAATTTCCACATTGCCTCACATATACCTAATATTGGAAATAAGCGAGCTGTAAGATATTAAAAACATTATGAAATCTTCAAAATCCTCATCGATCTAAATCTTGTGTATCATTACTTGCGTTTTCCAAAGGTTTACCATTATTGAAGCATTGTTGTTACCTTACTCCATACGTAGGTTCTTGTGGTTATATATATATATATATATATATATATATATATTATTGTTATATTATACTATATATATATATATATATATATATATATATATATATATATATATATATATATATATATATATATATGTATATATATAATATTATATATATATATTATATATATATATTTAACATGGGTTTTATGTTATGGAAACTTGGCAATGTAATTGGGTAAAAGAGAGGAAAGACAATTAACATATATTGACAAACAATTTTAGCTAACTGGCACATGACACAGTAGCTTTCTTTCAGAAAAGAATATTAATATTGAAAAATGTATATGAGATAAGACTTATATCTTAATTAAGTAACATAGGCAAACTATCACACAGATGTTTTTCCCTCAGTAGTAAAATTCTCTGTATCCAAAATTGTTTTATTGTTTATGTTTTGATCTGAAGGACATGCTCTGTAATTTTCCCTATGATCAAAGTTAGTGAAATGTGGCTATGAATGTCCGTAGAGTTTATCGAGATTTTTTCTTATGTTGCCGGACATGCGTTCTATTTCCCCCTACGATCAAAGTTTAGTGAAATGTGGCTATAAGTGTCCGTAGAGCTTTATCAGGATTTTTTTATGTTGACTGACATGCGCTGTATTTTTCCTATTGAGCAAAGTTAGTGAAACGTGGATGTAAATGTCCGTAGAGTTTTTCAACCTTTCCTCAAGTGGCCGGACATGCTTTGTATTTTCCCTTATGAGCAAAGTTAGTGAAATCTGGTTATGAATGTCCGTAGAGTTTTTTTTTAAATCTTTTCTTACATGGCCGTACGTTATCCCCGTCTCTAAGAATTGAACAACTTCGCCTAGCCCTAACAGAAGCTTTCGTCCTAATCACATAAGTACCAGAAGAATTATGATCGGTATACTTCTTATTATTAAATATAAAACCTCAATCCCTTTCAGTGAGACGCCAACCACTAGAACCTGTTATTGCCTTCCAGAAATATACTGTGTATGTGTGTGTATGTATATATATATATATATATATATATATATATATATATATATATATATATATATATATATATATATATATATAAGCCAGTAAAAGCTCTTACAGAAACAAAACGTGATGCATCAAATGATTTAAAGAAATTCGGTGCATTCTTCCACGATGATAAAAATCTACTGTTATTTTAAATCCTAAGCGTTCCTGGACTCTACAAACCACCAAGAAGAAATTCTGAGATGGAAAAATTGTAGAGAAAGTGAAATGAAATCTTTTCTACCGATAACAAGACAAAACAGAGTGTTACGAAATTTCTTGAAGTATGCAATTAGGAGCAAACAAACCCATTCAGCAATCAGTGTGATGAAATATATATAATGTGGTCTCTATAAATTTACAACTGCAATACAACTCCAGCTTCAAAAGATCATTATAATTTATAACTTCAACTAAATTTCAGCTGGATTCAAGAGCGCTGGAAGAGAATTATTTTGAAGTGTTCTTTTATATTTGGACCAAAAGAACATAACTGCGTTCAGAAAACACAAAATTGAAACAACACGGGATATTTCTTATGTAGAAAATGTCAGATATTGCATAATCTTTTGGTTGAAAGAGAAAATGAGGTAGCCAAAATGGGGTCCCACAAAAACCAAAATTCTGACTCATTAAAATACATACCCTCTCGTACTTCTGCCCTAAATGAAACTTTTTGTGAGAGAAATTAATTTCCTTGCTTTTCTCTTATTGCAGACACTTTCGTGCAATATGTATGCAAAAAAATATTTCGTGTTTTTTTTTTTCGAGCCATCGGAACAACACAGCTTCGTTTCCTTTGACACTGAAGAAAAAAAAATCTTGTGTTGTGATGTGGTGAGGAAAATTGTAACTCTCGTTTCTTTACTGATGTTGAAAAAGAAAGTTTTATATTTTGACGTCAGAAACAAGTAAAAAATACATTCTATACAGCGTATAATCAAGGCCACCGAAAAATAGATCTCTCTTTCGGTGGTCTCGGTATAATGCTGTATGACCTGCGGCCCATGAAACTTTGACCACGGGCCGGTGGTGGCCTGTCCTATATCGTTGCCAGAAGCACGAATATGGCTAAATTAAACCTTAAGTAAAATAAAAACTACTGAGGAGGCTAGAGGGCTGCAATTTCGTATGTTTGATGATTGCAGCCGTCTAGCCTCAGCAGTTTTTAGGATCTCGGGCGAACAGAAAAAAGTGCGGACAGAATAAAGTGCGGACAGAAAAAGTGCGGACGGACAGACAAAGCCATCTCAATAGTTTTCTTTTACAGAAAAGTAAAAAGGGGAAAAAATCTGTCTCAAAAAGTTTAATATCAGCGACGATTCCATGTGGGCTCAGGAGTCAAGTATGAAATTCAAACTTGTTCTAATTCGTTAGTTGGAAGGGGATTTGCTCAGCTCGAAAGTTATAAAACCAGAACTTACAGTTTATAAGTTTCATCTCATTTCTTTGTGTCATAAGTTTGTGAGTAGGTTGAAATCAAACTCACTAAACAGTTCCCCGTAGGGGGGTAGCGCCGTCATTGCACCTCATGCGGTTAACTGTAGGCGTTACTTAAGGTTCTTAGCAGCGTGTCTTCCGTAGGCCCCTAGCTGCTTCAACCCCTTTCGTTAGTTTTACTGTACCTCCTTTCATATTCTCTTTCTTCTATCTTACTTTCCTCAACCCTCTCCTAACAATTGATTCATAGTGCAACTGCGAGATTTTCCTCCTGTTACACCTTTCAAACCTTTTACTGTCAATTTCCGTTTCAGCGCTGAATAACCTCATTGGTCCCAGTGCTTGGCCTTCGGCCTAAATTCTATATTCAGTTCAATTAAGCATGGCTATTCAACAGAGAAGTATTAAATGAATTTTCAGGCTGGTAGTATAAAATCGTAATATCAAATACCATTTTATGATGGTCCCTACAAGCTGGCACTTTTCGTATGTATTTTATTTATGACAGAACTATTAAAAACAGCCAAAAACTATAAAATGATGTAGCATAACATATTCTTTCACCACTCTGCCTTCGACCAGCAGAACTAGCCTTCTGTGATCACCTGTCTGCTGTACATAATGTAAGCATCCTATATCTGAAGCTACAGTGCTTCTTCTTATTACTGTTGCCCTTTTATCTGAGATCGGTACCAAGAGAATAGGGAAGCCTAAAATAGCATTGTATAATCATAAATTTTAAATAAAAAGAATAAAGAATGAATACGACCCACTAACGGAATAGATAGATGAATATTCATACTGACACTGCTAACTGATTTAAGGAGTACCTTCCGACTAGCAGTGATTCACACAGGGCACCCCAAAGAAACAAGATCTCCTGCTGAGAAACCTAATTTCAAGCAGCAGCGATTAGGCTTCAGAAAATTCAGGATATTTCAGATGAAGTTGTAGACGAAACTGAACCGATACTAAAATAACTGTAGCTTATATTCTGTCAAACCAGAAAATCCCAAAAAGCATTTATTTACGGTGGTTAACGACGTGCATGCAGTGATGATAAATAAATGAGAGAAAAATATTCACAGCACAAAAATAAAAGCGACAACAATTCTTATTTCGCCTTGATGATTATGTTAACTAATGCTGAAGAAAATGTGGGTTGTGGTATGATGTTGCGTGGGAAACGGCACGTGTGGAAAAATGCCAGTTCTTTTCAGAGTGTAATTGCGCTCATTTCGAAACTTGCGGTGTTAATATATTTGTAAATACACAGGTATTTATCAGTGACCAAGAGTATATAATACAGACACACACACAGGCATACATTATAATTATGTAACTAAGAATTCTTACATTAAAATTAATTTTATACTTCCACCAATCATTCTTGGGTCATTCTTAGGCATCTAATCCATGGGTATTTATATTTATATCATTAATTAATCTCAGCTAGTATCAGTTGTTTTAAGGGTTTAGATCATTAATCTCAGCTATTATCAGTTGTTCGAAGGGTTTATATGATTAATTTTAGCTAGTGTCAATTGTTCTAAGGGTTTATATCATTAATTTTAGCTAGTATCAATTATTGTTCTAAAGGTTTATATCATTAATCTTAGCTAGTATCAATTGTTCTAAAGGTTTATATCATTAATCTTAATCTTAGATAGCTATTATCTATTGTTCTATCTCAGCTAGTGTCAGTTCTTTTAAGGGTTTATATCATTAATCTCAGCTAGTATCAATTGTGTTTATATCATTAATCTCATCTCAGGGCTATTATCTAGTACAATTGTTCTAAGGGTTTATATCATTAATCTCAGCTAATTGGTCCATGGGTTTTGTCATTCTAGTATCAATTTTCTGAGGGTTTATATCATTAGTCTCAGCTAGTAACAGATGTTATGAGGGTTTATATCATTAGTCTCAGCTAGTATTAATTGTTCTAAGGGTTTATATCATTAATCTCAGCTAGTATCAATTGTAGGTTTATATCAATTGTTCTAAGGGTTTATGTCATTAATCTCAGCTAGTATCAATTGTTTTGAGGGTTTATATCATTAATCTCTAGTAACAGTTGTTCTAGTATCATTAATTGTCACTGTTCTAGGGGTTTTTATATCAGGGTTTTAATCTCAGCTAGTAACAGTTGTTCTGAGGGTTTTATATCATTAATCTCAGCTGGTATCAACTGATCTAAGGGTTTATATCATTAATCTCAGCTAGTATCACTGTTCTAGGGGTTTATATCATTAATCTCAGGTAGTATCAATTGTTTTAAGGGTTTATATCATTAATCTCAGCTAGTATCAATTGTTCTAAGGTTTAATCAATCTTAGTATCAATTGTTCAGGGTTTAGATCATTAATTTCAGCTAGTATCAATTGTTCTGAGGTTTATGTCATTAATCTCATTGTCAATTATTCTAAGGGTTTATGTCATTAATCTCAGCTAGTATCAATTATTCTAAGGGTTTAGATCACTAATCTCAGCTAGTATCAATTATTCTAAGAGCTTAGATGATTAATCTCAGCTAGTATCAATTATTCTAAGGGTTTATATCATTAATCTCAGCTAGTATCAATTGTTCTAAGGGTTTATATCATTAATCTCAGCTAGTAACAATTGTTCTAAGGGTTTATATTATTAATCTCAGCTAGCAACAATTGTTCTAAGGGTTTATATCATTAATTAATCAATTATTCTAAGGGTTTAGAGTAATCAGTATCAATTATTCTAAGAGCTTAGATGATTAATCTCAGTTAGGGTTTATATCATTAATCTCAGCTAGTATTTAATTGTTCTAAGGGTTTATATCATTAATCTCAGTTAGTAACAATTGTTCTAAGGGTTTATATCATTAATCTCAGCTTGTATCAATTATTCTAAGGGTTTATATCATTAATCTCAGCTAGTAACCATTGTTCTAAGGGTTTATATCATTAATTAAGGTTTAGATCATTAATCACAGCTGGTATCAATTGTTCTGAGGGTTTGTATCATTAATCTCAGCTATTATCAATTGTTCTAGGGGTTTATATCATTAATCTCAGCTAGTATCAATTATTCTAAGGGTTTATATCATTAATCTCAGCTAGTAACAATTGTTCTAAGGGTTTATATCATTAATTTCAGCTGGTATCAACTGTTCTAAAGGTTTATATCATTAATTAATCAATTGTTCTAAGGGGTTTAGATGATTAATCTCAGCAATTCTAAGGGTTTGATCATTAATCTCTGCTAGTATCAACTGTTCTGAGGATTTATATTATTAACCTCAGCTAGTGTCAATTGTTCTAAGGGTTTATATCATTAATCTCAGCTGGTATCAATTGTTCTAAGGGTTTAGATGATTAATCTCAGCTAGTATCAGTTATTCTAAGGGTTTAGATCATTAATCTCAGCTAATATCAACTTTTCTGAGGATTTATGTTATTAACCTCAGCTAGTGTCAATTGTTCTAATGGTTTATGATATTTAAAATTAATTTTTATAATTCGCATATGTGTATATACACGTGTGTGACTTCATAGTTGTTGATATCAAGAGATTCCAGTATCTTAGAATGAAACTTTTTTCCATATATAAAAATTCATTGCAAACATACTCTTGGAACTACTGGTACTTGCTTGGCTTTTGTAAGAGTAACATAAATGCACTAGAATTATATAAATAGAAAGAAACCTGGATGGAAGTATTAAGATTTGTTTTAAATCATGTTGATGGTGTTTCGTCATATTTTTCCCTTGTAAAATTTTTTTATATATCCTCTACATTTTAAGGTGAGTTGAAGTGTCAGACATAAAGCTGTTAGAGATTTAAGTACTTTGAGACATGTATCATTCTTGGTATTGCGAATTTAAAAGTATTGCTCTATATGTTAATTTATCTATATGCTAATTCATCTTTATGTTAATTTATCTATATGCTAATTCATCTTAATTTATCTCTATATTAATTTATCTGTATGTTAATTTATCTTTATATTAATTTATATTTATATTGCATAACATTTATGTTAATTTATCTTTATATTCGTGCAATACGTTAAGTTCATCCGAAAGATGATGATTATGGTGAAAATGTTAATTTTTATCATAATAAGCACCTTACAATAAATAATATTAAATAAATAATATTAACTAAATCGAATATCCTAATGGGATTAAGGAAACTATAAGAAAAAATCTTTACATAACTGTAAGCCAAACCTCCTATTAAAATTTCATAGCCAGAGACTGTAGCCTTACACTAGGCAACAGGATTTCAGGTCGAATTTTTTTTTTTTTTTTAAGCCATTGCCAAAAAAATAAATATTTTCCAAAGTGACCTTCTGAACTCATTGCCAGTATCTGATACTATTTTCCTGAAATATGCCACCATTTTACATTATGGAAAAACTTGTGTTTTCCTAAAATATTTCACAATTTTACATTATAAAAAATGTATTTTCCTGAAATAATCCACCATTTTACATTATGAAAAAATGTGTTTTCCTAAAATATTCCAACGTTTTACATTATGAAAAAATTTGCATTCCTAAAATATTTCCCCGTTTTACAATATGAAAAAAATGTTTTCCTAAAATATTTCTCTATTTTACATTATGAAAAAATGTGTTTTCCTAAAATATTTCAACATTTTAAATTATGAAAAAATGTGTTTTCCTAAAATGTTTCACCATTTTACATTATGAAAAAATTTGTTTTCCTAAGATATTTCAGCATTTTACATTATGAAAAATGTTTCCTAAAATATTTCACCATTTTACATTATGAAAAAATTTGTATTTTCCTAAAATATTTCACCATTTTACAGTATGAAAAAATGTCTCCTAAAATATTTCATCATTTTACATTATGAAAAAATGTTTTCCTAAAATATTTCTCCATTTTACATTATGAAAAAATGTATTTTCCTGAAATATTCGACCATTTTACACTATGAAAGATTGTGTGTTTTCCTAAAATATTTTGCCATTTTACACTGAAAAAATGTGTTTTCCTAAAATATTTTTCCATTTTACATTAGGAAAAAATGCGTTTTCCTAAAGTATTTCACCATTTTACATTATGAAAAAATTTGTATTTTCCTATAATATTTCACCATTTTACATTATGAAAAAATGTGTATTTTCTTCAAATATTTCACCATTTCACATTATGAAAAAAATTTGTATTTTCCTAAAATATTTTGCCATTTTACATTGACATGTAAATTATATTATCTGAGAATAGGATATTTTCCTTTGACGGTGAAAATTAATTAGTCCTAGCCTTCGCGTTTTAATTATTTAAAAAGGATATAGATTTCCCAAACTCTCTCATTGATGGCATAAAAAATGTGATTATTTTCAAAAAGGCTCTCAGTTTTTCGTTTCCTAAATGAGCGTATATTTTCTCATTTCTTTTCATTTTACTCTTTCTCCTGATTGAAAAGGCTTCACATTTTCCCAAGAAAAGGATTTATTTGATCTCGGTTATTAAAAGAATAATTCATGCATAATGGTCTTTCATCTTTCATTGTTAGTGAACTATTTATTTTACCAACATTTCAAATCTATTTCGCTTTATAATAATTCAGTTTTCTGAAGTTAATATTTTGTTAATTTATCCGACAATAAAATAAAAAAATCTGCGCAGCAAAATAGAGTGATAGGTGTCGACGCACTCGGTGCAGAAGAAATCAGAGCAAACAGTCATGTCATTCTATGTAAAAGAATAGCATTGTAAAATGTAATCTTTTTGTTCGCGCGAAAACTGTGTTATGGCCGTTAACCAACCGGAAAATCTTTTTCGTTTTGTGCCTTTGATCCTCCATAAGCGGATGAATAGGGCGCAGAGGGCAAGAAAATTCAATTATACTCTGAGAGAGAGAGAGAGAGAGAGAGAGAGAGAGAGAGAGAGAGAGAGAGAGAGAGAGAGAGAGAGAGAGAGGGGTGAGGGGCTAGATAATAGGATGAAGAGTGGAATTATTCAGGGTTCTAGATACATAGATGAATTTCGGAGTAAAAGAATTATTCAGTCGTTCTTAGAAACAGCTTTACATTGGGAGTTTGGGAGAGGAAGATGAGTGATTATTATTATTATTATTATTATTATTATTATTATTATTATTATATTATTATTAACAGCTTTATATTGGCTGTTTAGGACAGAAGGATGAGTGATTATTATTATCATTATTATTATTATTTTATTATTATTATTATTATTATTATTATTATTATTATTATTATTATTATTATTCCAATCCAGCCAAATTCCACAGGTGACTGGCACTTGTATCCAAAAAATATCTGCTAAAGATTAGATTAGCCACACCGTGTAAAGAGTCGGGATCAACCCAGGTCTACACTGGGCCATACAAGTCTAAAAGAAGTCGGAACCACACACACACACACACACACACACACACACACACACACACATATATATATATATATATCTGACTCACGTCGGGATATAGGTCTCTAGGTAGGGCGTTATATATATATATATATATATATATATATATATATATATATTTCATATATATTATATATATATATATATGATCGGGATATCAGGTATATATATGGGCCATACATAGTCTATCGGAACCTGAGGCAACTGTGTGCATATGTGAACTGGATTCCATCACACAGACCACCTGTTCCAAGAAAAAAAGGTCACTGAGAATACCATAAACTATTGACTACACAGAGACCCCGACCAGCTCCGAGCATATTTTAATTTTAATGCGATTTTGATCATGGCGCGGGGAGCCTTTTGAATTTCCCTCCCCCAACCCCCACCCCAGTGATCGGGATGAATAAAAGAAAAGGCGCCGGGTGTCGATGGAATTATTGGTCAGATATTGAATTAACTTTTGGTGCCAAATAGTATTTATGTTCAGGTGAAAGTGGTGAAAATGTGTTCGGTAGCGGTTGATCCTATTACAAAAAAAAAAATAATAATAATAATAATAAAATAAAAACTCGGCCTTTGTAAAATAATATGTTGTGGATTTTTAGACGCTGCCATGGACGGGTGTCTAAATAATATAGCATACAGAGTTTCACATACAATTTCACACTTTATTGTGAAATATTGTGCCGTATAGTTTCATGATATTTAACATTTTTCGAAAATTAAACTTTCAAAGTATATTGTGCTTAATGTAATGCAGAATCTTTAAGGATATTACGTTATATAGGTTCAATTTTATACTTATAAGAAAAAATAGTTTTATCTGCTGTAATAAGACTTCGGGTGTCTAAAATTGTATCTTAAATAGTTTTAATGATATTTAACGTTATTGAAAACGTACACTTTATTGTGTCTAATGTAATGCAGAATCTTTAAGGATATTACGGTATGTAGGTCCTTTTTTTGTACTTATAAGAAAAAAATATTTTTACTTATAATGAGATTTTTAATTCCATTTTTATAAAAAAAAATGTCAAAAGGATATTTTCCATTATTACGAGAGAAGAAAGCATACTCTGAAAATGCGTAAACCATTCTCGTTGCCTAAAAAGATTGATGTGCCAAAAAAAAAGCCTAACCATTTTCTATTTTCAAAAAAGCATACCACTCTTATTTTTCTAAAGTAATGGTTTTTCTTTTATTCAAGAAAAAATGAACTTTTTGTCGGTATTCGCAAAATTTTCTTCCGTTTAGAAAATGTTGACTTTTCTTGAAATATTTTATTTTTGTCTGTTTCCCCAGAAATATATCACTTACCTGTTTTAACAAGGAACATTTTTGTCACAGTTATGTTTTTTATGCCACTGTCAAAGAATATATTTTTTTCATCAAAAAGTAAGAGTATATTTTCTTTTATTAAAATGTAAGTGCATATATTCTTTTATTAAAATGTAAGTGCATATTTTCTTTTATTAAAATGTAAGTGGATATTTTCATTTATTGAAATGTAAGTGGATATTTTCTTTTATTGAAATGTAAGTGCATATTTTATTTTATTAAAATGTAAGCGGATAGTTTCTTTTATTAAAATGTAAGTGGATATTTTCTTTTCTTAAAATCTAAGTGAATATTTTCCTTTATTAAAATGCAAGTGGATATTTTCTTTTATTAAAATGCAAGTGGATATTTTCTTTTATTAAAATGTAAGTGGGTATTTTCTTTTATTAAAATGTAAGTGTATAATAAATCCATTATGAGTGTCCCTTCCTTTTTCAGTTTTCTATAAAAGAAAACTATTGTGCCGGCTTTGTCTGTCCGTCCACACTTGATTCTGCTCGCACTTTTTCTGTCCGCCCTCAGACCTTAGAAAATACTGAGGAGGCTAGAGGGCTGCAAATTGGTATGTTGATCATCCACCCTCCAATCATCAAACATACCAAATTGCAGCCCTCTAACCTCAGTAGTTTTTATTTTATTTTTAAGGTTAAAGCTAGCCATAATCGTGCTTCTGGCAACGATATAGGATAGGCCAGAACCGTGCCGTGGTTAAAGTTTCATGGGCAGCGGCTTATACAGCATTATACCGTGACAACCGAAAGATAGATCATTTTCGGTGGCCTTCATTATACGCTGTAGGGGGTGTGCAGAAAACTCGATGGTGCCGAAGACACTTCGGGGAATTTTTTTAACTTGTTTTTGTGATTTGCAACAAGAGCCTCTGGATATACCGACTTCCTTATCAAGCTTCTAGTAAGACCTATAATCGTTCTTTTTCCTCAGTGTGATATCAGCCATTTCGCTTTATTTTTTTTTATTCTTGTCAGCCATAACTGGTCACGATTATTGGTCTCGATTATTCGATATAATTGTCATCAGTAATTTATTTATTACATCTGTTATTAGTTCCACTTAAGCATTAATTATTATTATGAGTCTAGCATATGTTTTATTTGACAATACTGAGAGCCTGAAGTTATTATACCATATGGGTTTGGTTTTAGAATTTTTTCCGTTCATGTACGCTCTGTCTTCATTATTCCCAGCCTAATGAGGTCAGGGAAGAGTATGATGGTGTGCGTGGCACATAATGAGTCAACATTATAATTTCGGCAGAGCTTTTTCGTTCGTCACTTCACCCCAGCAGTGTTAGATGATTGCACTTTAGCTTAAGCGTCCTGTTTACTTTCACCCGTTTTGGATATTTTAACCATATAGGCTGCGGTTACTTTACTTGTGCTGTGGGATGAGTACCACAATTCTAAGTTACTTTGCTGAAGTAAAATCATGTATAGGTATACTGTATAAATATATATATGTATGTGTATGTATATATATATATACACATTTACATACACTACATATATAATATATTTGTGTGTATATATAATATATATATATATTTGTATGTATAAATACATATATACATATATATTTGTATACAAATGCTGTATATGTATATAAACATATATATATATATATATATATATATATATATATATATATATATATATATATATATATATATATATATATATATATATATATATATATATATATATATATATATATATGTACTGATTAACACGAACATACGAATGATATTCTGTATAAAACATCTATGTCATGCAAGCAGTCCTTAATCACAGCAGCGTCAGCTTCGATAAGAATTCCGTGTTTTCTTTTTTTAAATTAAAACAGTGCAGTGACTTCCAGCAACTCATGATTATTGTTTTCAAATTCCCGGAATGATTTGCTCGCCAGTGACCTTGGCAGTCACATATCGCAATCGCGTTATTTTTTGGCTGTTGAGTTTCTTTGTTTCTCCCTCGTCTCGACTCGTGATTTTCATCCGTTTTTTATTTTGCTGAAGTCTAGCAAATACAGAGTTTAATCCCGGCCTCGCATGAATGCTTAAGTAATGGAGTCATTTTGGGAGAAAAAGATTTGCCAAGTCGTTCGAGGTAATTGGTCTTAGAGGGAGGGGTAAGGTGGGTAGGGGGAGAGAGGTAGGGAGGTGAGAGGGATGGTGATGGGGGGGGGTGGGGAACAAAACCAGGACGAAAGAAGGGAACAGAAAGATGCCAATGATGCCGGAGATGAGATGATGATCGGTGCCTCTTTTTATCAGCTGAGATGGAGTTGGAGATAGATGGATTAGACGGCTTGTTGACATGGCGATGGATGAGATATAAAAAGTTTAGATGAGGCAACGGGGAGATAAATTGGAAAAGGGAAGGAAGGAATTTCAACTTGGGAGGAATATAAGAATAAATAGGAGCGTGTAAAGGAGAAAGAATAAATGAACTGTGGAAGCTTTCACACCATCGACTTTATCACTGTTGTTTTTTGGAAATAGATCGTCTCATATTTTACAGGAGAAAGTAAGAGATATGACTGAAGGGTCGATTGTTTGAGAGCTGTGTTCTTCCAGACATAGGAAAAAGAGGGTCCAGTTTGCTGCTGTGTAGCATTCTCTGCCTTCCCCTTTGTTCCCTAGGAGACTTGACCGGATGTTTCAAAGATTTTGCGTACAATCATTGAAGATTATGAAATCTCAAAGTAGCTTCGTTTGACTGAGTTGATAAGATACCAGTTTGGGTCTCCTGAATATCTAACCTATTTTAAGAATTAAATCTGTCTTAGATCCGAAATGGAATGGAATACAGAGTTAAGTCCAAAGACCAAGCACTGGGACGTATGAGGTCATTCAGCGCTGGAAAGGAAACTGAGAGTAGGTAGGTTTGAAAAGTGTTACAGAAGGAAAACCTCGAAGTTGCACTATGAAGTACTTGCTAGGAGAGGTGGATAGCAAGATGGAAGAAAGAGAATATAAACGGAGGTACAGTAAAAGGAATGAAAGGGGACGCTGCAAAGAACCTGTAGTGGAAGAGCAAGAGAATGAAAGATAAAGAGAATCAAGAAGAATGATTAATGTAGGCTTGACAACACAGGAAAAGTAAGGGAATAAAAATGGTGTTACAGTATTTGGTAAGGACAAAAAATAAAAGGAAAATGATGCAGGTACATACGTAAAGGAGATTAATGAAAGTGTAATCCCGATTTGGATGGAGTAATTCAAATCAATTCAAATCAGATCTTTTATTTCCTGTTACATTGTGACAGACCTTTATCATAAAATATGTAGGAAAAATTGCGGTTTTTTTTACCTATTTTACCAGGACGGGAAAGAGGGAACGGATTTAGCATATTATTTATGGAGACTTTTTGCTATTTGAAAAGCTATGATAACATTACTCTCCCCTTTAAAGGATGTTCCCCGTAGGTGGGTAGTGCTGTCAGTGCACCTCATGTAGTGCACTGTAGGCATTACTTAAGGTTCTTTGCAGCGTGTCTTCCTTAGGCCCTTAGCTGCTTCGACCCCTTTCGTTCCTATTACTGTACCTCCTTTCATATTCTCTTTTTCCATCTTACTCTCCTCAACCCTCCCCTAACAATTGTTTCATAGTGCAACTGCTACAGGTTTTCCTCCTGTTACATCTTTCAAACCTTTTTACTTTCAATTTCCCTTTCAGCGCTGAATGACCTCATAGGTCCCAGTGCTTGGCCTTTGGCCTAAATTCTATATTCAATTCAATTCAATTCAGTGAATGTACTTTGGGGTATGATTTTCCTTTTTCAGAGTTCTGTATAAGTTTATGCAAGCAAGGTAACGACATTTGTGATATTATTATTATTATTATTATTATTATTATTATTATTATTATTATTATTATTATTATTATTATTAAGTGAAGTATCAGGTAGACAGAGTTTTAAAAAGGGGATGCCCCTACTGGGTTCGTAATTATTTACTAAAAATGATTAATATCGTCATTACAGTCTGGTTTACTACTGACATTGTTAATAACATATAATTACACTTAACGGACAACCAAATACACGAATGAAAGGGGAGAGGGAAGGATAATAAATGGTGTAACCAAGCAGGGAAATGAAATAGGGAGAGCCTCCAAAAGTTAAATGTAGATTTTCAAAGAAGATATTGAAAAGCTTCGAACATCTTTTAAAGTGTTCTTGAATAAATTAGTGAAGAAATATAAATTACATAAAAGTTATTTAAATAAAGAGCTACAAAAGAAGGAAGTCGGAAACAACTAAGCCCTAATACTTTGTGCCTTGGTGCCTTTTAGACTGGTGCCTTGCTATTATAATGGAGTGAAACTCTTCACAGATATCCTGAATCATTTTGTTAAATAATGCGGAGCAATAGAACTTAAAAAAAATGTCGTTACTGCCAAGTGATTTTATGGGGGGAAAAGTCAATTCTCATGGTGAATGATTTAGAGAACATTTTTGTTCTGAATACAGTGGATTCCCGCCTATTCGCGGTTCTGGATTCGCGGTTTCACATTTTCGCGGATTTCTCTGTGGAACGTATATACACAATACTCGCGGAAAATTTCTCCTATTTGCGGTATTATTCATAGAGAAATATTTACAAATTACTGTATTTTCATTCATTTGCATGACTAAATGCACCTTTTGTAATAAAACTATTTTGATATTCAGGTACAAACATTTTTGGAGGGTTTTTTTGTGTTTTGAACCATCAAACTAGGCATTTATAAGCATTTGTAAAGAGGTTTTAAGCATTCGCGGATTTGAGCTATTCGCGGGGGTAATGATATGCATCCCCCGCGGGCACCGGGGTCGACTGTTTGGAATTTTTTATTTGTTATATTTGTTTTTGAAAGCTTGATGTGACTGTTACAAAATATATGGAAGGGTTTTCCCTCACTAATGCTCATCTTTAATTCAGTGGAGTATTACGCGTTTGATTGACAGTTGCATACAATTAGCCATCGCTATAATGGTAATGTCTGATGCCTATATTTCCTTTAAGGCATTGCTTTCATGAATGGCTTCACAATTGACAATTTATACTTAGTAAAGTCATATTGTAAATATTACTTCCTATCTGAACGAAAAGTGAAAAGAAAATATATATCACATAATGCAAAGCACATCAATGATAAATATCCATAATGACCAAATACATGCCTTAATCAAAGTGAAAATAAAAAATATACAGTATTTCACTTAATACAGAGCATATAAATGATAAATATCCATACTGACAAAATAGATGCTGTAATCAAAGTGAAAATAAAATATATTTCACTTAATACAGAGCATATAAATGATAAATATCCATAATGAAAAAATAGATGCCGTAATCAAAGTGAAAATAAAAATATATGTCAATACGTACAGAGTACATAAATGATAAATATCCATAATAACAAAGTGCATGCCGTAATCAAAGTGAAAAAAAAATAATTTAATACAGAGCATATAAATGGTAAATATGCATAATGACAAAATAGGTGCCTTAATCTAAGTGAAAAAAAATATATTTCACTTAATACAGAGCATATAAATTATAAATATCCATAATGACAAAATGGATGCCTTAATCAAAATGAAAAAAATATATTTCACTTAATACAAACCATATAAATGATAAGTATCCATAATGACAAAGTACATGCCTTAATCAAAGTGAAAAAATATATTTCACTTAATGCAAATCACATAAATGATAAATATCCATAATGACAAAGTACATACCTTAATCAATGTGAAAATATTCAGTGGCGAATCAGTTTATACCTCATGAAGAGATGAAACTATTAAACCTCGACAAATTGTGCATTTTCCTCCCACAACCCCACAACTCAGAGAGGTCTTAGGAAATGACAAACCCCAAAAACAATCAATGAACCTCTCTCTCTCCCATCTGACTTCCCACCCTCTGTTAAAATTGTTTCCTATTGCAACTGCTTTGAGGTTTTCTTCCCGTTACACCTTTCAACCCCTCTTACTATCAATTTCCCATTCAGCGCTGAATGACCCCATAGGTCCCAGCGCTTGGCCTTTGGCCTAAATTCCATCTTCTGTTCTACTATTAATGAACCCATTAGACCCCTGCATTGCAGTGGTGTACCCGTGGCAGGAAGAGGTTCAAAGGAATGGCGAGAACTTCCGAAAACCCCGAGAGAAGTTTGCCCGGAACTTCGCAGCCCACCCCGTTAGCTCTCCCAACAAGTTTTCAGGGCTTAAGTTACTTAGATGACACTGAACTTCGGCCGACCTGCAGGTCCTTGCGTGAGGCGCTGATGCATAAGGTGAATGGATTATCTGACTTTGCATAATTGAATAATGCAGGATATTCTTATTTGATAAGAAAAGTTTTTGATATATGAGGTAAGGGTTAATATTTTGGCTTTTACCGCTGAAATGTAATGGTTAGTAAGTATCTTTGCATGATTGAATAATGCAAGATATTTTCATTTAATAAGAAAGATTTTTTGATAAGAGCTTTGGGAAATATATTGGCTTTTACTACTGAAAGATAATGGTTAGTAAGTATCTTTGCATGATTGAATAATGTAAGGTATTTTCATTTAATAAGAAAGGTTTTTTGATAAGAGCTTTGGGTATTATACTGGCTTTTACTACTGAAAAATAATAGTTAGCAATTATCTTACTTTGAATGATTGAATAATGTAAGGTATTTTCATTTAATAAGAAAGGTTTGTTGATAAGTGCTTTGGGTAACATATTGGCTTTTACTACTGAAAAATAATGGTTAGCAATTATCTTACTCTGCATGATTGAATAATATAAGGTATTTTCCTTTAATAAGAAAGGTTCTTTGATAAGAATTATGGTTAATTTTTAGGAGAAGGCTTTCACTACTGAAAAAAAATTATAATTTTAAAGTTTCGCCCTCTGTATAATTATATTCTTAACATATCGTGTTTTTAACCGAATAATGTAAAAAAAGTCATATTCTTTCATTATAATACTGGTTAATAAGTTCTATTCATCACCATGGCATATATTATTGCCTAATCAAAATTTTAGCTTGATTCACGCTATCTGAAATCTAAAATATTTTAAAAAGAAACTGACTGCACTTTAATCCCAATAGTTAGGTTCCATTATATCTTCTGCCTACAAACTTTTTAAATATTATTTTCTCAGGGAATCTCAGTAGGTGTACCTTTTAAGCTGACTGCTACGTAATGAGAGCTTATTATCTCGAAATGATGCGGTACAGTATTCCCCAACCTTTTCAGGAATTCTGATTGCATAACATCACATAAGATAAATGGCAGATTCATTACGTGAGTAACTTCAGACATCCTACCGGCTATTATTTCGCCATTTGAGCCGATTAACTACGCAAGTAGAGCCAATCATCTTTACAATAATAGCAAAAATCTCCCTTGAACTTGGAAGACCTAAGCATGTTGCCAAGCCCTTCTTGAATGATATTTGATGACAAGGCAAAGCTAAGAAGATTAGTGTACATTGAGAACCAAATTATTTTCAGGTTCCCAAAACTTACTAACTGTTTCTCTTAGGTAAGACCCTTAACTGTGTCTGGAGGTCGAGAAGAATTGGTGGGGGCATTTTCTGGAAACTGAGACTGCCGAGCTTTGTAATTTCAGCGGATGATCATTAATTTTGTCAGGACGTCCTTGGTGGGTTTTATAGAGGTCATGGAAAGTTGAATGTCATTTCATCTTTATCCTCGGTTGCTTTTCTGAGAATTTTCAAGTGAACTTGAGGGCGGGAATGGATAAGAAAATCAGAAAGTATAAAATTGAAGGATTTATTATTTGTTCTCCATAAATGCTTGAACAGTAGGTTCAAGTATTTCACATCTATAGATGCAATGCAATAGAGTTGTCTACCTGCCAGGTACTTAATTTGATAGTGAATTGTACACGAGCAGAAGTGTCATTCTGCAAACGTCCCTAGCCTCTAAGCTTAGGCCTGGAAGTCAAATCTAGTTCTCCTGTTTGCAGGACAAGTGTCATAACTACTGAATTACGAGGTTTGTATTATATATATATATATATATATATATATATATATATATATATATATATATATATATATATATATATATATATACAGTATATATATGTATATATATATATATATGTATATATATTTATATATATGTATAATCTGTGTATGTGTGTGTATGTATAAAGAATGAGAGAGGGCTATGAATGCTTTCCCTAAAACGGCTCTCTTCTGTTCTGTAACTTGTAAAGCAACATACACGATTTTGTCCCGCCACTGCGGCAATCCATTCCCGACCCGATCACATCTAGAAAAAAAAAATTGTTGAATATGATTTTGTCATCAGCACTGGCTACGGCGAGGGGTGTTGGGGGGATGGGGGCAGAGGGAGGGAATCTGAAGCTATCAAACCCAAATGATCCATTTCCAACATCATTATCCGGGTGTTTTGTGTCCATTCAACGGTTTGGCTTTGATGGAGATGCAAATAATGAAGGCGGGATTGCGTTTCCGATGGGCGCTTGGCCGTTTTTATTCTGTGACTGGGGGGGCTGGCGATGGGTTGCACAACTCTCGCGGGGATGCTGTGATGGGGCCTTTGTTGTCTCTCGGGTTGTTGTTGCTCGGTTGGCTGTGTGTGTGTGTGGGTTTAATGTCGTTGTTTCTCTCTCTCTCTCTCTCTCTCTCTCTCTCTCTCTCTCTCTCTCTCTCTCTCTCTCTCTCGTGAAAAATAAAGAACCCTGTTTTTTTTGCAGTACCCTCTAGCATTCTTGCAGTTTCTTTCAGCGGTTTATCATCCAGTGTCTCTCTCTCTCTCTCTCTCTCTCTCTCTCTCTCTCTCTCTCTGTTATAAATATATAATATATATATATATATATATATATATATATATATATATATATATTTATATATATATATATATTATATCTCTATATCTGTTTATACTTATACACTCAAACATCCTATATCGTCTTTGTTGTTCTGTCGAGCATTTCTCTTTATTTATCTTTCTCTTTGTTAATATTTCTCTCTCTCTCTCTCTCTCTCTCTCTCTCTCTCTCTCTCTCTCTCTCTTGTTTATGTACTTATTCTTCGACACTGAAACATCCTCGTCATTTCTCTCTCCCCTCGTCTTTGTTGTTCTGTCGAGCATTTGTGACTTTATTTATCCTTTCGTCCTTTGTTAATATTTAGTTATTATTTACTTCTCTCTCTCTCTCTCTCTCTCTCTCTCTCTCTCTCTCTCTCTCTCTCTCTCTCTCTCTCTCTCTCCTGTATCTGTCTTTATTTATGTATTTATCAATTTACATAGTTCTCTCTTTCCATCTGTTTTCATAGTATGTTTCTCCCACGTCTTCCCTTTCTCCTTTACCTACCAAAGAGAGAGAGAGAGAGAGAGAGAGAGAGAGAGAGAGAAAGTGGCTTGTAGTTATAGATTTATATCGCTCACTCCATTCTGTTTCGTACAGTCATAGTGGCGTGTAGTTTTTATACTCACTCCCATTCTGTTTTCCTTTCTCCTTTACCTATCAGTGAGAGAGAGAGAGAGAGAGAGAGAGAGAGAGAGAGAGAGAGAGAGAGAGAGAGAGAGAGAGAGAAAGTGGCTTCTGATTTATATTTTATTATTTCTCACAGTCTTTCCTTCTTACCTATCAGTGAGAGAGAGTCAGTCACGTCTGTTTTATTATTTCCAGTTAAGGGTGGACTAAGGCGGCGCGTGGTCAACAGTGGCTTTAATAGAACAGGCTGATCCTTTGGAAAACAATAGCATCCGGGGGTCCTTTGCTGCTCCCGTGTTGAGAGGGGATTTCCTTTCTGTTATATTTTGCAACTTCTGGATGATATGATATAATATACTGTAATATTTGGATGGTTTTAGTATACTATAATATTTGGTTGGTTTAATATACTATAATATTTGGATGGTTGTAATGTACTATAATATTTGGATGATTTTAGCATGTTATTTGGATGGAGAGAGAGAGAGAGAGAAAATTTATTGGTTGTCATTCAGAGTTATCCTGGGCAGCACCGAATTGGTCAGCTAGTATACTATAATATTTGGATGGTTTTTAAGTTAATTTTGATTAATAGGGTTATTGGGATGTGGGTTCTATATTTTGTCACATTCTCTCTCTTCCATCTTACTTTCCTGAACCCTCTCCTAACAACAAACCTGCTTACTGTAAAGTTCTGTTTCAACGCTGAATGACCTCATAGGTCCCAACGCTTGGCCTTTGGCCTATACGCTATGTTCTGTGTTCTAACTCCTTTTTGTAACGATTTTTTTTTTTCGTTTCAGATTTGCGTGTCTTGAATTCTTACCAAATTCATGAAGTTTTGGCTGTTGTTTTGGCGTGTTTAAAGGTGAGTAATAATTTGTTTTAGCGTTGCTTCTATTTTTTTATTATTATTATATTTTTGAACGAGATCTGATGATGTTGTACTTATAAGTTTTGTTGATCACGTGTTTTTTCGTTTTCTGAAAAGAAAACTATTGTGCCGGCTTTGTCCGTCCGTCCGCACTTTTTTCTCTCCGCACTTTTTCTGTCCTCACTTTTTCCTGTTCGCACTGTTTTCTGTCCGCACTTTTTCTGTCCGTCCTCAGATCTTAAAAACTACCGAGGCTAGAGGGCTGCAAAGTGGTATGTTGATCATCCACCCTCCAGTCATCAAACATACCAAATTACAGCCCTCTAGCCTCCTCAGCAGTTTTTATTTTATTTAAGGTTAAAGTTAGCCATGATCGTGTGTCCGGCAACGATATAGGACAGGCCACCACTGGGACGTGGTTAAAGTTTCACGGGTCGCAACTCACACAGCATTATACCGAGACCACCGAAATATAGATCTATTTTCGGTGGCCTTGATTATACGCTGTTGCGGCTGTACAGAAAACTCGGTTGCGCTGAAGAAAATTCGGCGCATTTATTACTTGCTTTTGTGGGCGGATGCTTTTATCCTTTTGGGATAATGGGACCGAGTTCAAATTCCCATCTTCGTGTGGTTTTGGTCAATTTTTTTTTTTCAGTGTTTTGTCTGGGGTAAATTCTTTATTATATCTGTTTTGAGACGCTCAGTTCATCGTTTTTGTTTCCCAGGTGTCCCTGTTTCGCTTCTCGGGCTCATTTTAAGAATTTTTAGAGTTTATATTCTTCTTTGCATTTGTGTTTTTAAGGTTTTTTATATAGTTTTTTTTTTGTGTGTCCTCGCTTACATTCAGACATATTCCAAGGGATGGTTTTGGAGGGTTTTTGGGCCACTGTCCTGTTTTTATTTTTTATATATATTTTTAAGGGTGTCTGTCTTTGCATTTTTGTTTTTAAGGTTTTTTAGACAATGGTTTTGTGTCCTCGCTGACATTTAGACATGTTTCAAGAGACTGTGATGGTTTTGGAAGGTATATATGTCACTGTCCTATTCCTGGTTTTTTGTATATATATAATTTTATATTTTTAAGGGCGTCTGATATTTTTCTTCCATATATGATACCCAGCGGGGTGACGCTTGTTAAACATTTAGAATATTTGATCTTTTCAACTTACAACAGATTACGTTTGAGTCCTTTTGTTCATATTTCAAGGATCTTTGTTTCATTTTTTAGCGTTTTAAAAGTCCTTGAAGATACCTTTTATGTTCATTCAGGCTCCGTACTTTCTGCCGTTTCTTGAATATTTACGAATTATTACGATCAGCGTTCCATGCTATTATAAGCCCCGTAGGCGGTTAGTGCCGTCAGTGAACGTCATGTGGTGCACTGTAGGCATTACTTGAGGCTCTTTGCAGCGTACCTTCCTTAGGCCCCTAGCTGCTGCAACCCCTATCGTTCCTTTTACTGTACCTCTTTTCGTGTTCTCTTTCTTCCATCTTACTTTCTCAACCCTCTCCCAACAATTAATTCACAGAGCAACAGCAAAAGGTTTTTATTGTCAATTTCCGTTTCAGCGCTGAATGACCTCATAGGTCCCAGTGCTTGGCCTTTGGCCTAAATTCTGTATTCAACTCAATTCATGCTAATATATGTCTTATAGGCATAGTTAAAGATTCCGTCTTTTATACCTATAAGTATTTTCAGTGGTTATTGTTTATCAAATACTGATATTAATGTTTTATGATCCATATATGATATTTCACCATTTATTTTTTAAGAGCTTGTTTTTGGAATGGAATGGAATATAGAATTTCAGCCAAGTGCTGCGACCTATGAGGTCATTCAGTGCTGAAACGGAAATTGACAGTAAGAAGGTTTGAAAGATGTAACGGGAGGAAAACCTCAAAACAGTAGCACTATGAATCAATTGTTAGGAGAGGGTTGAGGAAAGTAAGGTGGAAGAAAGAGAATATGAACGGAGGTACAGTGAAGGGAATGAAAGGGGTTGCAGATAGGGGCTTGTTGGTTCGTATTTTTAATTCAGTGTGCGTTCAAATGACTTATGCCATATATGGGTATGTTTTCAGGTGTAGATAATGTTATTTTTAGAGTAACGTGGTCTTAATATTTAAATATTTGTGGGATATTCTTTTATTTCTAAATTCAGTATATTTCAGAGCCAAGAGGTTTATATTTCAGATCTGTAGATATTCGCATGTATGGCGTTCTTATTTCAAGATTTTATGCTTTCTTCCTTCTAATTTAGGTTTGGATATCCCATTACTCAAGTTAGGTAACAATGTGACTTGGCAGTCCTTGGATGGGTGACCATCATTGGTTAGCAATTTGAAGCTCACATGGCTCTGTGGAGGGGATTTGTATAGTTCATGGAAGCCTGTCCCGAAAATCTTTCCATGAAACTTAACCACGACCCGGTGGTGGCCTGGCCTACATCGTTGCCAGGCGCCAAACGCATGATTATGGCCAACTTTAACCTTAAATAAAGTAAAAACTACTGAGGCTAGGGGGCCGGAATGTGGTATGTTTGACGATTGGAGGGTGGATGGTCAACATACCAATTTGCAGCCCTCTAGCCTCAGTAGCTTTTAAGATCTGAGGGCGGACAGAAAAAGTACGGACGGACAGACAAAGCCGGCACAATATATTTCTCTTACACAGAACTAATAAGCAAAGCTCCGTGACGAACGAGCAGTAAAGATGAAATGAAACTGGAAACTAGTAAAGCGGCTTACTTTAAACCCCACGAATCCCGGCATCATTAGTTATGGCAGGAAGATTACTCCGCAGTTTAACACAGAGGCAGCACAATGAGTGAGCACCTCATAATGTAATTACTAAGGGTGAGCAACACCTGCTCAACTTTAGCGGGCTGCGCTAAATTTCAGGAGAAATTCCAGACTGGGACTAATTCATTTACGCTCACCCTTCCTCATTCACACGGCTTGGCATTTCCTGCTGTTAGCTCTCTCTCTCTCTCTCTCTCTCTCTCTCTCTCTCTCTCTCTCTCTCTCTCTCATATATATATCCCACTTACCATTTCTTTCTATTTATCTTGTCAAAATTAAGTGCCGAACCTCGTCGCTTAAATCAGTTTCAACCCGACTGTAGTAGCTGGAATGAAAACAAAACATATTTCCTCTCTCTCTCTCTCTCTCTCTCTCTCTCTCTCTCTCTCTCATGTTCACTGACTCAAGAATTTACTACCTTTCTGGTTTTCAGCAAATATCAGGACGGAGATGTTAGTCATACGCCCTTCTCCGCCCCGATTCCAACGCATAATCGATTGTCAGGTCCCACAACGGATCAGATCACTTGCCCGGAACACAGAATTATGTTCCTTTTGATGCGAGAGTGAGTCATATTGAAGGCTTTGGATATTGACGAATGCGAAGTCATCCTGGTAAGAGGTGGAATGATCCGGACCTCGCTTTATGAAAGAGCCATTGAACATATGTACGGAACGGGGTGAGAAGCATGAACTCTTGGAGGAAAAACCAGAGGATTTTTACATCTCAAAAAAAAAAAAAAAAACGTAAAAAAATGCGCCGAAGTTCCTTCGGCGCAGTCGAGTTTTCTGTACATCGTGTAATCAAGGCCACCGAAAATAGATCTTTCGGTTGTCTCGGGATAATATTGCATGAGCCGCGGACCAGGAAACTTTAACCACGACCCGGTGGTGGCCTATCCTATATCGTTGCCAGAAGCACGATTATGGCTAATTTTGATTTTAAATAAAATAAAAACTACTGAGGCTAGAGGGCTGCAATTTGGTATGTTTGATGATTGGAGGGTGGATGATCAACATACCAATTTGCAGCCCTCTAGCCTCAGTGGTTTTTGAGATCTGAGGGCGTACAGAAAAAGAGCTGAGAGAAAAAAGTGCGGACAGAATAAAATGTGGATGGACAGGCAAAGCCGGCACAACAGTTTTCTTTTCAGAAAACTGGAACACGCTATGGACTCCCCCATACATGATGAAAATTAAGGTTAAAAAAAACTCAACTCTTAATGAAAATGAATTGTAGAATATCAGAGCTTGGAGAAAAGGATCAGCGGAAGTAAAAAAATAAGTCAATCTGTATGAAATAAAATATTTAACCTTCGTATATACCCGAAGGAAAGGAGAGAGAGAGAGAGAGAGAGAGAGAGAGAGAGAGAGAGAGAGAGAGAGAGAGAGAGAGAGAGAGGACCATTGAACCTAAAACATAAGCACCTTAGGCTATTGCACCTCAGCATCAGAAGAAAAAGTTTCTTGCAGCCTCAACGCTCGAAGGAACACTAAAAAAAAAAAAAAAAAAAAAAAAAAAAAGAAACAGACCCTCCCCATCGGAAGAAAATGAGACCCAGTGCCTCAGCATTTGAAGAAAAGAAGACAGCCGTCGACCTGGGGACGGAAGAAAGAAGCCACGGAGCCCAAACACTCGACGAAAGAGGACCCATAGACAAAGCCAACATCTTGAGATGCTGAAGAGGACTGCTCAGTCCATTATTGTGGTATTCTTTCGTCCAAAGGCTTGAGATCAATGGAACTGTTTTGGCAACAATGACCCCCAAACGTTCTCGAGGCTTCGCGGTCAGCAGCAAGAGCCAGTCGAAAGGGCCTTTTAGGTCCTAAAGGGATTATTCACACACAAAGGCGGGTCAGCCCACTCGCTCATTTCTTTTGTGTGGCACTTATTTCCAGGTCTACTGGATCCGCGTCACTTATTTCACGAAATGCTGTTGGGGGCACTTCTTTTCTTAATCAAGGAAGTTTCTTTATCTGCTCAGGATATCATCTCGGCTCTGTTTATTTTAGGTGAATTCATTACACTGGAAAGGTGTGTTCCCTTCACTCACGCAACTCAACCATTTCCAGCACCCTGTTCTTCCCCGTCTATCTCACTTTCTTTACCAAAATCCCAACTTACGTCTTTCTTGATATTCGAAATAATGCAATTACTATAAAGTACCTATTCCTGTGTGCGGGAAATGAATGCTTCTGCTACATCTTCTTGTCCTCCATAACTCTAAGCTAGCCACTGACGATTCTCTGTCTCAGATACGATAAAGGACGATTGTTTTTATACCAATCCAGTGTACTGTTCGGGCGTCAATTGCTACTAAGGTAATTACTCGAGGAATAGGGTGTTTTCATCAGCGTGGCCCGTTTAAAACAAGAGGGGTTCTTAGAACTCGTGGGTCTGACATAATCACTACATCTTCCGCCTCTGTTGTCATTTTTGTTGTTCTGATTATCTTTAGAGTTTGTTTCATAGTGTTCTGTTATGTGGGTCTAACGCACCTGCTCATCAGCTGATAAACCTGGGGTTTTCAGTTCTCATTTAAACTCAAAAGCTTTTTGGTCGTCTTAGTTGTACCTACGACATTCGTTTTCTCTTCCATCCCACCCCAGACACTTCACAGCAAAACCATCTGTCACCACAGACACTCCACAACAAAACCATCCACCCCAGACACCCCACAGCAAAACTATCCCACCCCAGACACCCCACAGCAAAACCATCCCATCCCAGACATCCCACAGCAAAACCATCCCATCCCAGACATCCCACAGCAAAACCATCCCATCCCAGACATCCCACAGCAAAACCATCCCATCCCAGACACCCCACAGCAAAACCATCCCACCCCAGACACCCCACAGCAAAACCATGAATAAGCAGGAGACATATGCTCAAGTATTCCTTGTTTTTTTTTTTTTTTTTTTCCGTATACCACACTCATCATTCCAGCTTTTTTAAAGCCATGGGTTCGTTACCAAAACAAACAAGCAAAACATGCACCGAAGTTTCTTCGGCGCAATCAAGTTTTCTGTACAGCGTATAATGAAGACCACCGAAAATAAATATATCTTTCGGTGGTCTCGGTATATTGCTGTATGAGCCTTGGCCGATAAAACTCTCAGCCGGCCGTGGTGGCCTGTGTTGTTGCTTTGCCAGAAGCACGATCATGGCTAACTTTAACCTTAAATAAAATAAAAACTACTGATGCTAGAGGACTGCAATTTGGTGTGTTTGATGATTGGAGGGTGGATGATCAACATACCAATTTGCAGCCCTGTAGCCTCAGTAGATTTTAAGATCTGAGGACGGACAGAAAAAGCTGGCACAATAGTTTTCTTTTCAGAACACTAAAACCAATAAAGAAAATGTAAGATACTGAACTAAGTACCGAACCTCATTAATCAAATCAGTTTGGATCCGAAGGCAGTGGCTGCAACGACAACACACATTTACTCTCTCTCTCTCTCTCTCTCTCTCTCTCTCTCTCTCTTCTCTCTCTCTCTCTCTCATGTTTGGAATTCTGTAATCTCATACGGAGCATAAACATTTTTACAACCACTCTCTGTCATATATTGGGCAACTGGGCCACGTAATGTCCTCAGCCACAACCCTTCCTGTGTCTTCGGAGCCATATTCCAGCAATGTCCTCGGACTCATGCTCCAGGCTATGTCCTCGGAGCCATATACCTTGCGTTCCCTATAATGAAAGTACCCACATTTCCTGATTATCCGCTTGTAATGTCTCCTAGCGTTCTGTTTTTCTTCGTAATGGGAGGATGTTGCTTCTTCCAAACTGTTGCATAATAAGTGGACTGCTGTTCGGCCTTATGTTGGTGCTGTTGTTGTCGTTCTTGCTTGGGTTTCATATTGAGGGAGGTACCTGGGAGGAAGAACGCGTCATGAGGTCATTCATGGGCATAAAGAGCATTTTACCTCGTGTATTTGTGTGAAATATGTCAAGGCAGACGCACGTATGCTCGTGCTTTGAGAGTACACATACACACACACAGACACACATGCATATATATATGTATGTATGTATGTATATATATATATATGTGTGTGTATGTATGTATGTATGTATGTATGTATATATATATATATATATATATATATATAGAGAGAGAGAGAGAGAGAGAGAGAGAGAGAGAGAGAGAGAGAGAGACGCCAGTTTTCCCACCTGTTTATTCAAATACGTGTCCAACATGCAGATGCCTATAAGTGTTCACAAGATCTTACACCAAAAGAAAGGAAATGAGAGAGAGAGAGAGAGAGAGAGAGAGAGAGAGAGAGAGAGAGGTAGTGGGAGGGGCTTGAGAGCCCGAGGTGAGGTGAGAGGCCCGAATCAAAAAGATTAGATCCCTCTAATGCTTTTGCGAAGGAAGGCGAGAGAGAGAGAGAGAGAGAGAGAGAGAGAGAGAGAGAGAGAGAGAGAGAGAGAGCACACACACCTCGCGTTGCACGGCAGAGAAAGCAATCAGTCTAAGAGGCGAGGAGGTCGGCTTACAAGAATTATGTATCAGGAGGTAGTGGTGCTGCAGGCGTACTAAGGTTTCACTCTCCTTAAAGGGGACGAACTGGGAAAAGCGATACCGGGAATAAGAAGGCAGAGGATGTGAAGCGGAGGAGATGGGATGCTTCATGTGTCGGAGATGAATGCGAACACAAGTGATGTGAACGCCACAGTGCAAATGGCAGGTGATGAGTTGTGAACGGTTCGAGATACGAGCTTGAAAAAAACGTGGACGCGGTTATGGGAAGTGGGTGAGATGCTAAGACACCTTTTGAGATATGGGGACAACTTATGTGGATGGGGGAATGGGAATTCTAGATGATAGGTTTCGAACCGTCCGAGATAAGAACATAACCGGCATGAACACGACGATGGAGATAGTAGATGAGTTGCTACGATCCATTTGAGATTGGAACACAAGCGAATCTTGGGATGGAAACACTATATGATAGGCTTCGAGCAGTTGGAGATACGAATATAAGGCACGTGAACTTGAATGCTTCAAACCATTCCAGATACAAGCACTTGGGAGTTGAACACAGAATATGATCTGCGTGAACTGGGCTGCTACCATAAGAACATGAGATGCTGCAAATCTTTCCAGGCTGATACCATGACAACATGAGATGCTGCAAAGCTTTCCAGGCTGATACTGTGACAGCATGAGATGCTGCAAAGCTTTCCAGGCTGATACTGTGACAACATGAGATGCTGAAAAGCTTTCCAGACTGATACCATGATAACATGAGGTGCTGCAAAGCTTCCCAAGCTGATACCATGACAACATGAGATGCTGCAAAGCTTTCCAGGCTGATACCATGACAACATGAGATGCTGCTAACCTTTCCAGGCTGATACCGTGACATGAGATGCTGCCAACCTTTCCAGGTTGATACGGAGATAACATGAGATTCTGCAAAGCTTTCCAGGCTGATACCATGACAACATGAGATGCTGCAAAGCTTTCCAGGCTGATACCGTGACAACATGAGATGCCACAAAGCTTTCCAAGCTGATACGGAGATAACATGAGATGCTGCAAAGCTTTCTAGGCTGATACCGTGACAACATGAGATGCTGAAAAGCTTTCCAGGCTGATACCATGATAACATGAGATGCTGCAAAGCTTTCCAGGCTGATACCGTGACAACATGAGATGCCGCAAAGCTTTCCAGGCTGATACGAAGACAACATGAGATGCCGCAAAGCTTTCCAGGCTGATACGGAGACAACACGAGATGCTGCAAAGCTTTCCAGGCTGATACCATGACAACACGAGATGCCGCAAAGCTTTCCAGTCTGATACCATGACAACATGAGATGCCGCAAAGCTTTCCCGGCTGATACCGTGACAGCATGAGATGCCACAAAGCTTTCCAGGCTGATACCGTGACAGCATGAGATGCCGCAAAGCTGTCCAGTCTGATACCATGGCAACATGAGATGCTGCAAACCTTTCCACATCAGAACACACCTGATGTAAATAACAGAGCGAGTTCTACAGATAATTTAAAATACTAAGAAATCAGACGCAAATAGCAGATAGGATGCTGCAAACATATGATAACGCAGAGAATACAGAATAACACACAGGATTCTCTGAACTATCCGTAACAGTCTAAAAACGCATCAGATACAAGTAGCGGGCATGAGAATAGGAAGAATTGAAACGGGCGCACAGTAAATATGAATTGCAGATGGATGCGGTGAACCGCTCGTTACGCGAAACAGCTGATGGCAAAGTATCAATCAGTATTCATCTGAAAAATTGGTTTAGTTGTTCGACCGCAGCAGATGGCACAGCAGATTGGATGCTGGCAATAAACATGTGTCCAGAAAAGGAATGATGGTAGTGTTTGTACAGAGAATAAAAATGGTATGTGGTGATATGAATCATTACACTTTTAGGGAATAGATGTTCTTATTTTGATGTAATACATGGGATTACATGAAGGGATGTTTTTGAATTAATGTTAAAAGGTAGCAATGATGATTTTGGTAATGTTGTTTAGGGGACCAGATCAGATGCTGTCAACCAGTGTAGTAGTTTTTGAAAGGAAAATAACACTGTTCTGTAACTGCGTCATTGCTTTATAAAAGCAAGCAGAAAATGCATCGTGAATATGTCTACGCGTCTTTTTTTTTTTTCCTGTGCTCTTCAGATCTGTTTTCCGCTCTCTCTCTCTCTCTCTCTCTCTCTCTCTCTCTCTCTCTCTCTCTCTCTCTCTCTCTCTCTCTCTCTCTCTCTCTTACCGGTTCTCCTTTTTTCTTGTGCTCTTCAAATCTGTTAAGAATCTCTCTTGTTCTTTCCGGATCATATCTTTTTCAAAAGTTACGATCACCCAAGTGGTGAGGTTGGAGTCTTAAATCAATTCTTCTCTCTCTCTCTCTCTCTCTCTCTCTCTCTCTCTCTCTCTCTCTCTCTCTCTCTCTCTCTCTCTCTCGCAGTTATCCCACTTACCGGTTCTCTTTTTTTATCTTGTCAAAATTAAGAATCATTCATCCCTACCATGTTTTTTACACAAGATATAATCACTCAAGGAGCGAGTTTAGTCTCTCTCTCTCTCTCTCTCTCTCTCTCTCTCTCTCTCTCTCTCTCTCTCTCTCTCTCTCTCTCTCTCTTACCATTTCTCGCTATTTGCCTCATCAAACTTAGAGCCATCCACTTCAAGAATCATTATTTGACCTACCTTTTCCACTGTTCGGGGGAAAAAATCTCGGTCACGGGAAATTACACCTGTTTGTTTTTAATCGCGGAGGTGTACCGATGACGTCACGCCTCCCCCGAGGGCGTAGGTACAATTATTTGGGTCGCATCCACTTTCAGAATTGTCCCAGATTCTTGTGTTGTTTGGTCATAAGCGAGAGGAATGTGCAAATATGACTTGCCGTGATGATTCCGGTCGGAAAAATGACGGTCGCTTCGGTTCGCAGAATGAATGTCATTTTTTTTTTTCAGTCGTGAAAAGACTGAGTTGTAATTGCTAGTTACGTAAGAATTTGTGAAAGCAAATGGAGATGATAATAATAATAATAATAATAATAATAATAATAATAATAATAATATAATAATTATTTCAGCTCAATAACATAATAATAATAATATACATTTCAGCTAGGGACATATACATGGAATATACAAATAGACAATAATAATAATAATAATAATAATAATAATAATAATAATAATAATAATAATAATAATACATAGATTAAGGTGCTTTTGGTGTCATTGTTGCTTGTAATGTTGCTGGACAGAAGTTGCAACTAATATCGATAAGAATCCCAATAGAAGCCATTTTAGTAATACCCCTTTTGCTTGTAGTTCGTAATCGGTGCAATAATAATAGTTGTGGAGACAGTAATTATGACTTTTTGTTATATATATTATATATATATATATATGTATATTTATTTATTTATTTATTTATATTTAATATAGTCATGAATTTTATTTATATTTAATGCAGTCAAAACTGTGAAGAAAATTAAATTTTCTGACTATAAAAAAATAAAATAAGTAACCAAAAATAGTAGAAAACTAACCGTTGATTTATTATTATTAATTATTATTATTATTATTATTATTATTATTATTATTATTATTATTATTATTATTATTATTATTATATATGTGTATATATTATAAATTTATATATATATATGAATATATATTATTCATATATATATGTATGTATGTATGTATGAGTTGTTATTATTATTATTATTATTATTATTATTAGTAGTAGTAGTAGTAGTAGTAGTAGTAGTAGTAGTAGTAGCAGCAGCAGAATCAGACTGAAATTCACTTCCTCTGTAGAAACAATCAAGAAAATGAACGTAACCGCCGATGCGCCCAAAGCCCCGGAATTGCTCTCTCGTGCAAAGGCGATCGCCTTACTGAAGGCCCGTTGGTATTTGGAACATGGAGCTCTAAGCTCCTGACGCAGAAGAGCTCGTGGTCTCAGTGAGGAGCTTAAAGCTCCTTTACCTCTGATCTTATTCTTCATGGTCTGAGGCACTCCGTCTGTCTGTCTGTCTCTCTATATGTCTATATATTTGTCTATCTTTCTTTTTTCTTCTTTCTTTTTATCTGTTTATCTTTATCTCTCTATCTGTATATCTATCAGTCAGTATTTTTTCTTTCTTTTTATCTATCTTTTTCTTTCTATTTAGGCTATATATCTTTTTTCTTCCTTTCTGGCTATCTATATATCTGTATTTTTCTTTCTATCTATCTATCTATCTATCTATCTATCTATCTATCTATCTATCTGTCTATCTGCATACTGTACATTACAGTGCAGTATCTATGTGCGTTGAGTTTTATATTCTAAAAAGATCTCTCTCTCTCTCTCTCTCTCTCTCTCTCTCTCTCTCTCTCTCTCTCTCTCTCTCTCTCTCTCTCTCTCTCTCTCTCTCTCTCTCTCTCTCTCTCTCTCTCTCTCTCTCTCTCTCTCTCTCTCTCTCTCTCTCTCTCTCTCTAAAGTAGTGAATCTCCGTGGAAACTAAATAAATATTTAATATATTTTTGTGTCACGTAGTCATAAATGCAGAAGTTTCCGTGGACATAATTAGTATTATAACAATAGCTCTCTCTCTCTCTCTCTCTCTCTCTCTCTCTCTCTGACCGACAGTGTTCAATCCCTCAGACTGAACTGGGTCTCTTATAGGTAACGGTCACCTTTTTTCTTTTAGAATAATTCATCTTATTTATTTTATCTGAATTCACCTGAAAATAATTCATCTTATTTATTTTACCTGAATTCACCTTCATATGCTCTTTGATCTCCCGCGGACATTTCGTATAACTGATCCTCTTCTTTTTCTCTAGAACAAAAATTGAGGTAAATTAAGTTATCTTTCGGTTCCCGTTCTGCTTTTGCATGGATTGAGGAAAAACCGAGAGTTAAGAAACTTAGAATTTGCATAAGATATGAAAATTTATGCATGTAGATGGCCTCCTGCGTAAGTTTTCAGTCTAGAAGTGGTGGTAATATCCTTATTAAGAGAGAGAGAGAGAGAGAGAGAGAGAGAGAGAGAGAGAGAGAGAGAGAGAGAGAGAGAGAGAGGAGTAATAGTAATTATGTCAACGGAAACTTCTGTATTTATTATTACACGATATAATAAAATGCTTATTTTTTCAGTTTTCAACAAATTGCTTTCATGGAGATTTACTACGTTCGAGAGAGAGAGAGAGAGAGAGAGAGAGAGAGAGAGAGAGAGAGAGAGAGAGAGAGAGAGAGAGAGAGAACGATAACCAGAGAGAAAGACAGAAATACAGAGAGAGAGAGAGAGAGAGAGAGAGAGAGAGAGAAAACGATAATTAGAGAGAAAGAAATGCAGAGAAAGAGAGAGAGAGAGAGAGAGGAGAACGATAACTAGAGAGAAAGAGAAATATAGAGAGAGAGAGAGAGAGAGCGAGAACGATAAATAGAGAGAAAGAGAGAAATACAGAGAGAGAGAGACAGAGAAAGAGAGTATGATGACTGGAGAGAAAGACTGAAATACTGACTGACAGAGAGAGAGAGAGAGAGAGAGAGAGAACGATAACTAGAGAGAAAGACAGAAATACAAAGAGAGAGAGAGAGAGAGAGAGAGAGAGAGAGAGAACGGAATGATTAGAGAGAAAGACAGAAATGCAAGAGAGAGAGAGAGAGAGAGAGAGAGAGAGAGAGAGAGAGAGAAAGAATGATAACTAGAGAGAAAGACCAAAATACAGACTGGCAGAGAGAGAGAGAGAGAGAGAGAGAGAGAGAGAGAGAGAGAGAGAGAGAGAGAGAAGATGAGACAGAAGAGAGAAATGCAATAGAGAGAGAGAGAGAGAAATATGATAACAGAGAGAGAGAGACCAAAATACAGACTGGCAGAGAGAGAGAGAGAGAGAGAGAGAGAGAGAGAACGATAACTAGAGAGAAAGACCAAAATACAGACTGGCAGAGAGAGAGAGAGAGAAAGAGAGAGAGTTGTTTACGCTTGTACCCAGTGAGCTAAATCAAAATAAATGGAGCAGCGGGCATCGTATATCAGTGTCATTTAGTGTATAGCTTCTGGAAATAGAGTACAATCCCAAAAACGACAAATATATGTGAAAATGGCCTTTTATTTTTTTCTCCTGCTGCACATCGGTTATTTGGCTTCGGAAAGCTATTCGATTGCAGCTTTTTATCACCTTATAAAATATAATTATTCATATGTATATATATATATATATATATATATATATATATATATATATATATATATATATATATATATATATATATATATATATATATATATATATATATATATATGCAGTATATATATCAGAAACTTCACGCCCATGTATTTTACCTGTTTCAGTTAGCAAGAACAATGTGAGGTCCAAGTGTGAGAAATGTCAGTCATACTTTCCTATTTTTATGATGGTTGTTCATATGACATAATGATTGACATTCTTCATTAAGTACAATTACTCTTATCTCATTACAGTTGGGAGAATGCCACATAGCTCTTTTACATTTATCATACATAAAAAAATTCCTTTTTTTTTTCTCTCTCTTTAAATACAGTACATTTGATTTACACCGTTATTCAATTGTTTCAGCATTCTTTCACTTTGTATTAAAACTTTGAAACCTTCTTCGCCTCACTTTGTAAAATTCTCAAAATCATTGACTTTCCTTTTTCATTTTCCGAAAATTTTTGCCTTTCCTGTGTCTTGAGTCTTGAAATTTCTTCAACTTTGTATTGTTTGTTAACATCTTTCTTGAGCCTTTTCTTTATGTCTTCATGTTTTCTTTTACGTTTTTGCGTTTTTCCTAGAATCCCTTTGACCTTTCGTTTAGGACAGTGGTTCTTAACATTTTTACTACCATGCCCCCTCTAAGAGTTGGTTCTTCCAGCCACGCCCCCTTCTAAGAGTTGGTCCTTCCCTCCACGCCCCCATCTAAGAGTTGGTCCTTATAGCCACGCCCCCCATCTAAGAGTTGGTCCATTTAGCCACGCCCCCTTCTAAGAGTTTGTCCTTCGCTCCACGCCCCCTCTAAGAGTTGGTCCTTCCCTCCACGCTCCCCTCTAAGAGTTGGTCCTTCCCTCCACGTCCCCTCTAAGATTTGGTCCTTCCCTCCACGCTCCCCTCTAAGAGTTGGTCCTTCCCTCCATGCCCCCTTCTAAGAGTTGGTCCTTCCCTCCACGCCCCCTCTAAGAGTTGGTCCTTCCTCCACGTCCCCTCTAAGATTTGGTCCTTCCCTCCACGCTCCCCTCTAAGAGTTGGTCCTTCCCTCTATGCCCCCTTCTAAGAGTTGGTCCTTCCCTCCACGCCCCCTCTAAGAGTTGGTCCTTCCCTCCACGTCCCCTGTAAGATTTGGTCCTTCCCTCCACGCTCCCCTCTAAGAGTTGGTCCTTCCCTCCATGCCCCCTTCTAAGAGTTGGTCCTTCCCTCCACGCCCCCTCTAAGAGTTGGTCCTTCCCTCCACGTCCCCTCTAAGATTTGGTCCTTCCCTCCACGCTCCCCTCTAAGAGTTGGTCCTTCCTCCCTCTAAGAGTTGGTCCTTCCTTCCACGCCCCCTCTAAGAGTTGGTCCTCCCTCCACGCCCCCTCCATCCTTCCCTCCACCTCCCCTAAGAGTTGGTCCTTCCCTCCACGCCCCCCTCTAAGAGTTGGTCCTTCCCTCCACGCCCCCTCTTAAGAGTTGGTTCTCCCCTCCACGCCACCCTCTGTGAGTTAGCCCTTCCCTCCACGCCCCCTTTCTGAGTTGGTCCTTCCCTCCACGTCCCCTCTTAGAGTTTGTATTCGCCTCAACGCCCCCCTTGCATCTGTGAGTAAAATTCCCTCCCAGATTTAAGAGAAAATGGAAAAAAAGAGAGAGAAAGAGAAGGGGTCTTTTGATTCTTTTGGGAATAAATTAGTGAGATCCTTGACACTGCTTCTTAGCGACTCTTGCTAAGACAATAACGAATCTAATTAGATAATTTTTATTTTTACCTAGGGCTGCAACCCCCTTGAAATTGCTGACGCCCCCCAAGTTGAGAACTACTGGTTTAGGGTCTTTAAGTTTCTTGGAACTTTTGTTTCAACAGTACATCATTTACTGATTTCCTGGTGGAATTGTATAGATCTTTCCAGCTTTAACTGTAATTTATTTATCAAGTTTAAAGGCCTCATTAATTTCATACTTAGAATATCCACGACTATTACGAATTCCATAATTTATTTTCGTCATAAATATAAAATTTAATTAACTCCCAGCTTGAATTCTTCAAGTGCCTCCACCTAATCATTTTTTACATCCACATTTTTCTGGTTTCTTTAGAAAATAGTTCCAAAGGTTTCTTTTGTTTATTTTCTTTTCTGTTTCCTTTAAAATGAGAAATAAATCAGTTTTCTATGACTTTCTATTCTACATCATTTCTTGACATGATTTTAAGTTTTACAGTATCTTGGGCTTCTCAATTCTTTCAAAATCTCGAACGTCCTGTTTTGTCGTTCCAGATTTCTCGTAATATTTTCTTGTAATGTCTCATATTCTGATTATTGAAGTTGTGTAATCGTTAGTAGTATTTTAGAAGTTCTTGCCTTTATACAACATCTTTGAATTGTAGGTCTTTTGGCTGTAATGATTGGGTTTCTTCCATTTTAGTGTTCCGTAAAAGAAAACTATTATAGAGATGGCTATTTGTCTGTCCTGCGCACTTTTTCTTAAAAACTCCTGATGCTAGAGGGCTGCAAATTGGTATGTTGATCATCCACCCTCCAATCATCGAACATTCCAAATTGCAGCCCTCTAGCCTCAATAGTTTTTTTATTTTATTTAAGGTTCAAGTGCGTCTGGCAACGCTATAGGACAGGCCACCACCAGGCGGCGGCTCATACAAAAAACTCGATTGCGCCGAAGAAACCGGCGCATTTTTTATTTGTTATTTTTATTTCTTGAAATATCCTCAACCTCTTGGTAGAATCTATCAAAATACTTTCACTCACACTCAGTTTTCCAAATCTTTCAGATTCTTTCTTTAATACTTTTACCAAAATTAGTATTGTATTTTCCATGTTAGATTTCATTCATTTTAACTCTTTATATTTGTTTTATAAATGTATTTTTTTTAAATCTTCGACTTATCAAACTCTGTAAACTGATATTTGCAGAGATCAAATCAGTTGATTTTCCTTTAAAATACTTGTATTTGAACTGCGATTTCATTTCATATAGGCCTTCATTTGTACAACAGTGTATCTTCATAAAATAAAAAAGAAGCAAAAAATGCGCCGAAGTTTCTTCGGCGCAATCGAGTTTTCTGTACAGCGTATAATCAAGGCCACCGAAAATAGATCTGTCTTTCGGTGTCTAAGTATAATGCTGTATGAGCCGCGGCCCATGAAAACTTTGACCACGGCCTGGTGGTGGCCTAGCCTATATCGTTGCCAGATGCACGATCATGGCTAAGTTTAACCTTAGATAAAATAAAAACTACTGAGGAGGCTAGAGGGCTGCAATTTGGTATGTTTGATGATTGGAGGGTGGATGATCAATATGCCACTTTGCAGTCCTCTAGCCTCAGTAGTTTTTAAGATCTGAGGGCGGACAGGAAAAAGTGCGGACAGAAAAAGCACGGACGGACAGACAGACAAAGCCGGCGCAATAATTTTCTTTTACAGAAAACTAAAAAATAGAAACATAATTGAAGATTGGAAATTTCAAATTGCGTTATCTCCTTTAATAAATATATATATGGCATGGCATAATTTTATCTTGAATAAAGCTTAGTGTGTCCACTTGACACTTATCTATGATCGAGTCCATTTCATTTCTAGAAACGTGCATCGCGTCTTATCTCTATTCTCATTAATTTTTATGACGTTTCTTTAAAAGCCTGGGGAAACCGCCCCCTCCCCCCCCTTCCACCCTACGCCAGAGACAGGCGTCTTTTCACTCGGATCTTGGGAACAGTCTGGAGAAATCTCTCCGGCGTTTTTTTTTTCTTCTTCTCTCCAGTTCTCGAGGAAAAAAAACCTACTAATTAGGATCTTCTTTCTTCCTCTTAAGACTTTCTTGAATGATTTATGTAACTCCTTCTCTTTTAATGAATTCATTAAGAGTTTCTCTCTCTCTCTCTCTCTCTCTCTCTCTCTCTCTCTCTCTCTCTCTCTCTCTCTCTCTCTCTCTCTCTTGTCAGAGTGTTTTTGCTCGAATTGTTCACTGCTCCTGAATAGATTCCTTTTTTTTTTTTTTTACCTGGGAACTTGTTTCGCATTATGTCTGTAGTTTTAGTTTTCTGCAAAAGAAAACTATTGTGCCGGCTTTGTCTGTCCGTCCGCACCTTTTCTGTCCGCCTTCAGATCTGAAAAACTACTGAGGCTAGAGGGCTGCAAGTTGGTATGTTGATCATCCACCCTCCAGTCATCAAACATACCAAATTGCAGCCTTCTAGCCTCAGTAGTTTTTATTTTACGTAAGGTTAAATTTACCCATAATCGTACTCCTGGCAGCGCTATAGGTACCGACAACATAGGCCACCACGACCGTGGTTGAGTTTCATGGGCAGTGCCTGAGGCCACCACCGGACAGAAAACTCGATTGCTCCGAAGAAACTTCGGCACATATTTTAATTGTTAAATTCAAGTTTGCTTTTATATCGATTTTAATTTTTATTTTTTTGCTTGGATTAAAGAGAGGAATGCTGGATCTCTGATGGTAATTATGTTGCCTCTCACAACAAGTAAAATATACTCCGAAGTTTCTTCGGTGCAGTGGAGTTTTCTGTACAGCGGCTACGGCGTATAATCAAGGCCGCCGAAAACAGATCTCTCTTTCGGTGGTTTCGGTATAATTCAGTATGAGCCGCGGCCCATGAAACTTTAACCACGGCTCGGTGGTGGCCTATCCTATATCGTTGCCAGAAGCACGTTTATGGCTGACTTTAATCTTAAATAAAATAAAACCTACTGAGGAGGCTAGAGGGCTGCAATTTGGTATGTTTGATGATTGGAGTGTGGATGATCAACGTAACAATTTACAGCCCTCTAGCCTCAGCAGTTTTTAAGATCTGAGGATGAACAGAAAAAGTGCGGACGGACAGACAAAGCCGGAACAATAGTTTTCTTTTACAGAAAACTAAAAAGGACTCGTGTTCTTCGGCTAATTTATGTTTATTGTTACATTATAAAATTATTAAATTTTGTCTTTCTGTAATCATTAACGTCTGTTTATCTATTGCTTTCCTTTCAACATTATCTTGAAAAAATCGTCTTCTTTCCACTCGGATATATTTTTGAAGTTGGATCAGAATTAATGAGCACATTTTCATTTATCATTACTTTAGAATATCCTGAAAACTTATTTTTTATTTTCTAGGATTTCTCGTAAGCTTTGTCTACACCTTTATATATATATATATATATATATATATATATATATATATATATATATATATATATATATATATATATATATATATATATATATATATATATATATATAATATATATAAAATATATATATATATAAACGGACATACATATAAATAAAGCATAAAATCCCAGTGATTCCGTTTAGCGTGGAATTTCATCTTTATCCAGTGATTCATTTCGTTCATATTTTCATGATTCAGTTATGTATTCATCACGTTCCATATTTTCGTGATTCAGTTATACATACATATATATATATATATTGTGTATATATATGTATATATATATATATGTGTGTGTGTGTGTGTGTGTGTGTGTGTAGTTTATAGGCAAGTCGTCCCTCAGAGAAACATGTTTCGGAATTCCACCAAAATGGTAGGGCCAAACATTCACAGGGCGACCAAGACGTGACGTGAGGAAAAATCTTCACCTCCTCAGGTCTGATGACGTTTTCCTCAGAAAAGATACAGGAATTACCTCCGTTCCATTTTGTTTTACCTCTTTCAATTTTATTATTTTAAAAAATCCCTCTTAAGTAACTTGATAACCAACCAGAATATTTTTTCTTAATATTTTCCATCATATATTTCTGTTAGATTTTAATATCTTGAAAGAATGACCATTTCAGAAAATGTGTTAATATCCCCATAAGGGGTTAGTGCCGTCAGTGCACCTCATGCGGTGCACTGTAGGCGTTACTTAAGGTTCTTTGCAGCGTGCCTTCCATAGGCCCCTAGCTGCTGCAGCTCCTTTCGTTCCTTTTACTGTACCTCCTTTCATATTCTCTTTCTTCCATCTTACTTTCCTCAACCCTCTCCTAACAATTGATTCGTAGTGCAACTGCTTTGAGGTTTTCCTCCTGTTACACCTTTCAAACCTTTCTACTCTCAATTTCCGTTTCAGCGCTGAATGACCTCATAGGTCGCAGCGCTTGGCCTTTGGGCTAAATTCTATAATCAATTCAATTATATTCAATTTGCTGATATGTTAGGTGTCCGGTTAAGGCACGATTTTTTTTTTTTTTTATTATTCTTTATTCAACATAGAAAATTTATGCGATGTATTCCCAACGTAAATTACATTAGTAATTACATGTCATGAGCTGTTGCAGCACTGAAAATACAACTTTTTTGTTCAGTAATTATGTTTCTGCTTCATAAATAGGATTATAATCCAGTGTTAATACCCTCAAATGATTTATGTCTTTTTTGTTAAAAAAAAAAATTTATGCGATTTTTCCTCCTCTTTCATAATAAGTTTTTCATTTACACATTACACACACACACACTTTATATATATATATATATATATATATATATATATAAATATACATTTATATATATATATATATATATATATATATATATATATATATATATATGTATGTGTGTGTGTGTGTGTGTGTGTATATGTATATATATATATATATATATATATATATATATATATATATATATATATATATATATATATATATATATATATATATATATATATTGTTACGTCTGTTAGCTCTGAGTGTTAATTTATGGAATTTTAGATGGCCTTGCTTATGGGACCCTAGAATCCGTAAACAATCAAGGTGGGATAGGGAGTGTAAAGTCGCCAGAGTGATAACCTTAGTAAGTAAATATTAGTTTATTTAAAATTTAAAGAGTAAATTAAACAGCACTCAATTATAAAATATAAATGCAATGAGGGAAAAACACTTTAAACAGGGGGAGTCTGTCCCCAGATAAATCACTAAAGACCGAAGGGCAACGGACTTTGCGTTTGTTCACTTCATGCACGCTTGGGTCTGGACGAACTCTCATTAACCAGATAACACTGGAGACATCAAGTCTTGATGCAGTTTGTGTATGCTCTAGTAAAAGCATGAAAGGGGCTCTTCCTTCCTTTAGCAGAGTTGGGCGGGCTATGTCAGTGGGTTCTTGGTGAGCCGTCGCAGGCAAGAGGGGTTCCGGCCCGGCCAAGTCCTTGGAAGGATTTCTTGGGAAGGTAGGTCTTGCCTAGACCGTGGTTCTGCTGCTACCGACTGACCTTTCCTAGGTCGTAAAATCTTCTCCTCCAAGCGGTTTGCCCTTCGGCAGTCTTCCTCGTCGTACGATTCTGGAACACAAAAGAAATCCGCCAGCAGGAAGAGAACGGAAACAGGGCTGTCAAAGGGGTACAGCCAAGTTAATCACGCAGGTGTTTTCCCCTAGGGGATATCACAAAGGGGGCCTGGACTCTCAGCCTTCAAACTATCATACTACTCTATAGATTTACTTAGTTATTTCTTTTTAAATGCTTTAGCTTTTTGTCAGGCATAAGGCCCGATACTCATGACAATATATATATATATATATATATATATATATATATATATATATATATATATATATATATATATATATATATATATATATATATATATATATATATATATATATATATATATATATATGTATGTATATATATAAATATATATATATATACACATACATACATATTCCTTACTCACGCATACTTGTGCCGGTTATCATCAACTTGAATAATATCACAGTCACGTAGCATTATTCCATTACTAGAAATTGTTTAGCAAAGTAATTCCCAGGAACGACGATAAAAAAAAATTAATGAACAATCGAGAAGAACAATAATTATACTTACTAACTTTCGTAGTGTCGTGGATAAGGTATTCTGTGAGTAATGACTGATTGCAACATTGCATGTGCATTGCTTGAAGCAAGACAACAATTGAGAGCACTGATTCACATCGCAACAAAGCCTTCAGCGTGGATATCCTGTCATGTCGGAGTTGGATGACCTCTTGGATTTCAAAGGATAGATTAGGATATTACTTTTTACGAGAAGAGAATCGATAAGCTATTAGGTATGACTGTTTAAAATAAGTATAGGAATATATATATCTAAATACTTGTACACAAACAATAGGAACACATTGGGTGATTGAATTACAATTTAAGCTGTTTACTTTTGAGTCTGTCTATCTGAGTACATGTTTGTATGCAGATGGCTCTCTCTCTCTCTCTCTCTCTCTCTCTCTCTCTCTCTCTCTCTCTCTCTCTCTCTCTCTCTCTCTCTTCTAGTCCTTTACTTACCAGACTCTTTATTTATATATTCATCACGTTCCATATTTTGATGATTCAGTTATACATACATACGAGTACATTATAAATTATATATTATAATATATATATATATATATATATATATATATATATATATATATATATATATATATATATATATATATATACATACATATATATATATATATACATAAGTTCTATATAAATGAATTTGAAAACTATATATACTAATTATCATTTGAAAAAATAATTTATAAAATATAAAATCACAGAAGGAAATTGGTTTTCGTATCTAACCTAAAAAAAAAAGAGCTAAATTAGATTAAGGCAATTTAGAATTTTTCCAAATATCTACTTCACAGTATTTGTTCCCACAATGCCATTCGTTTACATAATACACAGGGATTAATTTTTCATTTATTCCCTACATAGTTATGCATTTTTCTGTTTGCAATTATAAAAAAAAATTGCACGTCATATATATAAATATTCCTTATTATTGCACCATCGCTTCCCTTTCCCAATTTATAATAACAAATAGATACAAAAGAAATATCAATATGTAGGTCAGCTTCCACTTATCCCCCCCCCTCTCAAAAAAGAGGCCATTTTGTAAATGAATGTCAGAGCTCTAACAATCTACGAAGTGAAGATTCAGATAATTCCGTATCGCTCTGCAATTACTTCGCTCTTTTATTAGTTTTCTGTAGAAGAAAGCTATTATAGAGATGGCTATTTGTCTGTCCGTGCGCACTTTTTCTGTCCGCCCTCAGATCTTAAAAACTACTGAGGCTAGAGGGCTGCAAATTGGTATGTTGATCATCCACTCTCCAGTCATCAAACATACCAAATTGCAGCCTTCTAGCCTCAATAGTTTTTATTTTAAGGTTAAAATTAGCCATGATCGTGCGTCTGGCACCGCTATAGGTGCCAACAACAAAGGCCACCACCGGGCCGCGGGCGAAAGTTTCATGGGCCGCGGATGAGAG
>NC_089773.1:4345000-4372500 GCF_040412425.1 Macrobrachium rosenbergii
TTATAAATGATAAATGATTCGGCCCCGGGGAGTTTCGAACCCCCCGACAGGTGTCGAATCGGTTATCAATTATTAATCCTCCGGAAATCATTCCCTAGGTAAAGCGAATCGGATGTTAAACTGCAATTTGTTATTATTATATATATATATATATATATATATATATATATATATATATATATATATATATATATTTACGAGATGAGGATATAGGTGAATATGGGAGCCATATAACTAACACTCTCTCTCTCTCTCTCTCTCTCTCTCTCTCTCTCTCTCTCTCTCTCTCTCTCTCTCTCTCTCTCTAGGGAAAGCCCTCTGAAGCTCAACTTAATTGTCCCACGCTCAGTATTCAATAAAAGCTCGGGATCCGGCTAACTTTCCACCATAAAAGTCCGTAAGAAGAACTTCCCTCTAACTACCTTCTCTCTCTCTCTCTCCTCGGCGGTTGGGGGCGGGCGGAATCGTAAATCACATTTCCCCCATTTTCTATGGGGCCTTTATCCGCATCCGGACCCGATTGGTGATAAGGGTACAATGATAAATGGTGGTTATGGGTCCTTTCTGGATTTATCTGCTTCCTCTTTCTCCTTTTACTCTTTTATGTCGTTGTTATATTCTTTGATTTGCCTTTTTGTTGAGGCTGCGAAGAGTAAGTCACATTCTTTGAGGTGGAAGAATAAACATTTTTTATTTAATTTCATTAAATTTTATTTCATTTCATTTTTAATTTTTAGTTTTCTGTAAAAGAAAACTATTGTGCCGGCTTTGTCTCTCCGTCCGCACTTTTTTCTGTCCGCACTTTTTCTGTCCGCCCTCAGATCTTAAAAACTACCGAGGCTAGAGGGCTGCAAATTGGTATATTGATTATCCACCCTCCAATCATCAAGCATACCGAATTGCAGCCCTCTAGCCTCCTCAGTAGTTTTTATTTTATTTAAGGTTAAAGTTAGCCATAATCGTGCGTCTGGCAATGCAGCAACACATGCCACCACGGCCGTCTGATAGTTTCACGGGCCGTGGCCCATACAGCATTATACCGAGACCACCAAAAGATAGATTTGTTTTCGGTTGCCTTGATTATACGCTGTACAGAAAACTCGATTGCACCGAAGAAACTTCGGCGCATTTTTTATTTGTTTGAGTGTCGTTCTTGGTATATTTTTAAATTTTCAGTATTTAAAATCCATAAGCTTATTTTTTTATGTGTATTTTTAATTGTGTAACAATAATTACAATCAAGAAAGGGACTAATTTCATCCTCGTACTCGGCGCAGTCGAGTTTTCTGTACAGACGCTACAGCGTATAATCAAGGCCACCGAAAACAGATCTATCTTTCGGTGGTCTCGGTATAATGCTGTATGAGCCGCGGCCCGTGAAACTCTCAGCCGGCCGTGGCGGCCTTTGTTGTTACGTTGCCAGAAGCACGATTATGGCTAACTTTAACCTTGAATATAATGAAAACTACTGAGGAGGCTAGAGGGCTGCAATTTGGTATGTTTGATGATTGGAGGGTGGATGATCAACATACCAATTTGCAGCCCTCTAGCCTCGGTAGGTTTTGAGATCTTAGGGCGGACAGAATAAAGTGCGGAGAGAAAAAAGTGTGGACAGAAAAAAGGTGCGGAGAGAAAAAAGTGTGGACAGAAAAAAGGTTCGGTCAGAAAAAAGTGCAGACAGAAAAAAGGTGCTGACAGAAAAAAGTGCTGATAGAAAAAGTTCGAACAGAAAAAAAGTGCGGACGGACAGACAAAGCCGGCACAATAGTTTTCTTTTACAGAAAACTCCAAAATGAAAATGGTCGTAATATCATTACTAGTAGTAATAGTTGATGTTGTCCATGATATAGCAATAATCAACTGATTGTCAAGTTATAGATTCATCTCAAGATATTTCATACGAGATTATTATTATTATTATTATTATTATTATTATTATTATTATTATTATTATTATTATTATTATTATTATTATTATCTGTAGCATTCGTGGTAATGGAGCCATAAAAAAATGCAAACCCGCATATGAGGCAAGATTGAAAATCCATTAATATATAGGAGAAAATAAAATATTGAACTTAAGCAAAGAAAGAGCTTAAATATATATTCTTACGAAAAGATCTGTCTTCCTGATAACCGCATTCGATAGGTTATAAAAGTGGACGATTTTTTTTAAGCAGTTTCTTCATAATTTGTTTTATCGAGGGAGTTTTTTTTTTTTTTTTTTAGATCGGGACCCCTTTCCCTTCTTAATTAATCTCAGATTCATTAGTCTCTTTTAATTTTTTTTTTTTTACATACACGTGAAAAATTCAGGCGCTTTAACTTGATATTGTAATAGAGTTAAGGGAATTATTTAGCTGGTTTCTGTCGTTTTGTACTCATTATGCATGTATATGTGTATGTATGCATGTATATATAATATACATATGTATATATGTATATATATATATATATATATATATATATATATATATATATATATATATATATATATATATATATATATATATATATATGTGTGTGTGTGTATATATATATATATATATATATATATATATATATATATATATATATATATATATATATATATATATATATATACACACACATACACACACAAATATATATATATATATATATATATATCTAAGAGGAAACAGTTAAGAAGCGTCAGCTGTGAGAGTCTTATGCGTTTAGAGTTTAATTATGGTCAGGTTGCCTGATGTAGAAGCGTTTTCCTTAAAAATAAGCTCAATATTTTCTTCATCATTTGCAAAGGCCAACATATTCTTAATCTTTGTTTTTTCTTTAATTTTTGTGATAGAATACTAGATTATATTTGATAAATATAAAATATAAATCAAGATGAACAGAATTTCTGAGTTCCAGTATCTGAGAGAAACGAGCAATCGAGTTTTCTGTACAGCGTATAATCAAGGCCACCGAAAATAGATCTGTCTTTCGGTGGTCTCGGTATAGCAATGCTGTATGAGCCGCGGCCATGAAACTTTAACCACGGCCCGGTGGCGGCCTGGCCTATATCATTGCCAGACGCACGATCATGGCTAACTATAACCTTAAATAAAATAAAAACTATTGAGGATAGAGGGCTGCAATTTGGTATGTTTGATGATTGGAGGATGGATGATGAATACACCAGTTTGCCGCCCTCTAGCCTCAGTAGTTCCTAAGATCTGAAGGCGGACAGAAAATATCTGACATGACAAATTCATTTTGTCTTTGGGACGGAATTAAGACTACTTTTGCAGGCATGAAAAAAGTGACTCTAAACAGAATGAATCTAGTGATAATTAGAGTGAAAGATATTACTGGCAATACCTTGACTCTGTACATTACTACGCACTATTTTTAATAATGGGAAGAGTTATTAGAGTAAATAAATAAAGACACATATAGAGTCAAGGGGGAAATTTCCACTATTTCCGCTCTAGATTCCGTAGGTGACCATTTGTTAAGTCCAAGAAAACCTCATAACTGAGGCTCTTGGCAGAACAGAGAGTAAGTATACAAAAGAGTAAATTAGAGTAAGCAAGACTAGATAAATAGAGTAAGCAAGATTAGATAAATAGAGTAAGCAAGACAGTCTCATTATATATGCAACACAGATAACGTATGCTAAGGTTAATCAAACGCCTTGAGCAAAGAGAATGATTTACACAGCAAAGGGAGTAAATGGAAGTAAGGCCCTCTCTCTCTCTCTCTCTCTCTCTCTCTCTCTCTCTCTCTCTCTCTCTCTCTCTCTCTCTCTCTCTCTCTTTTCCCTAAGTAACTTCCTGCTCAGGAGGCGAGGGAGGGCCTGGTCCTAATTATACATTAATTATAAGTTAGGTGAAGCGGGCCCCCTCGAAGCTGAAGTTCGTCCCCGAGGAGGAGGTGAAGGAGGAAGAGGAGGAGGAGGAGGAGGAGGAGGCTTCCAGCCCTAAGTGGGAGTGACGGGATTTTTTTTTATCTTTGTATTCCGGAAACCTTGATAAAATATTCCAAGACTTTTCTTGGTGGTGTAGCAGTTTTGACCTTTTTGAAGATGGTTTAGAATAATGAAAGCACCTAAAAAATGCGCCGAAGTTTCTTCAAACTTCGGCGCAATCGAGTTTTCCGTGCAGCGTATGATGCTGAATGAAACTGTCAGCCGTGGCCCCCATGAAACTTTCAGCCACGGTCAGGTGGTGGCCTGTGTTGTTAGACTTTTTGAAGAAGGTTTAGAACAATAAAAACAAGTGAATAATGCGCCGAACTTTCTTCGGCACAGTCGAGTTTTCTGTACAGCGTATAATGCTGAATGAATCTCTCAGCCACGGCCCATGAAACTTTCAGCCACGGACAGGTGGTAGCATGTGTTGCTTGCAACTATAGCAGTGCCAGACGCACGATCATGGCTAACTTTAACCTTAAATAAAGTCAAAACTACTGAGGCTAGAGGTCTGCAATTTGGTATGTTTGATGATTACAGGTTGGATGGTCAACACACCAATTTGCAGCCCTCTAGCCTCAGTAGTATTTAAAATCGGACTGCGGACAAAAAAAAGTGTGGACGGACAGACAGATGGCCATCTCTATAATCGACTTCTTTTACAGAAAACTAACAAGGTTTAGAAAGAAGTCTTACGGAACCTTAACTTAAAAGATCAAATTGTCAAAGTGTGCTTAGAAATTTGGTAAAATAGTGAAATAATGGGAAATTTCCACTCTTAAGCATCAGAGCCGACTCAAATAACATGAAACCAACATTCAGAAATCAGGAAAACGAAACAAATGCTTGCTTGAAATATTTCTCAAGATCATCAAGTAAGGATGAAATACTGTGGAGCTATATAGTGTGGATATACAGAATAATATAGTTCAACAAGGGTACCGGAATGAAGGCAATCAAGAATTATAATAGTAGAATCGTCCACATTCCTTCCATCTTACTTTCCTCAACCCTCTCCTAACAATTGATTCATAGTGCAGCTGCGAGGTTTTCCTCCTGTTACACCTTTCAGACCTTTTTATTGTCAAATTCCGTTTCAGCGCGGAATAACCTCATAGGCCTTTGGCCTAAATTCTACATTCTACAGTATATCAGCAGTAGATTGATCCCAGAGAATATTAGTTCACCATTCACTTTCAATTTGCACTTCTTCGCATCACAGGATATCAAGGCCCTTCCATTCAGTACCTCCTTAACTCATTCTATCCTGTATTCTCCTCAATCGTAGCATTTCATCTTCCATTCTCTCCACATGACCAGACCATCTCAAAATATTACAATCAATCTTCCACCTCTACTAAGCTCTTCGTTACTTCTCAGTTTCTCTCTATTAACCATTTCTGTCTTTCGCGTTCTAAACATACTACGGGAAAAATTCCATTTGAAAAACATCAGTTTCCTTTTGTATTGGCTTTCAGATTTCGAAAAAAAATCCTTTTTTATTGGCTTTTAGCTTTCGAAAAAAATCCTTTTTATTGGCTTTCAGCTTTCGAAAAAATCCTTTTATTGGCTTTCAGCTTTCGAAAAAAAATCCTTTTTATTGGCTTTCAGCTTTCGAAAAAATCCTTTTTATTGGCTTTCAGCTTTCGAAAAAAATCCTTTTTATTGGCTTTCAGCTTTCGAAAAAATCCTTTTTATTGGCTTTCAGCTAAAAAAATCCTTTTTTATTGGCTTTCAGCTTTCGAAAAAAAATCCTTTTTTATTGGCTTTCAGCTTTAGAAAAAATCCTTTTTTATTGGCTTTCAGCCTTCGAAAAAAATCCTTCTTTATTGGCTTTTAGCTTTCGAAAAAATCCTTTTTTATTGGCTTTCAGCTTTCGAAAAAAATCCTTTTTTAGTGGCTTTCAGCCTTCGAAAAAAATCCTTCTTTATTGGCTTTCAGCTTTCGAAAAAAATCCTTTTTTATTGGCTTTCAGCTTTCGAAAAAAATCCTTTTTATTGGCTTTCAGCCTTCGAAAAAAATCCTTCTTTATTGGCTTTCAGCTTTCGAAAAAAATTCCTTTTTTATTGGCTTTCAGCTTTGAAAAAATCCTTCTTTATTGGCTTTCAGCTTTGAAAAATCCTTTTTATTGGCTTTCAGCTTTGAAAAAAATCCTTCTTTATTGGCTTTCAGCTCTCGAAAAAAAATCCTTTATTTTATTGGCTTTCAGCTTTCGAAAAAAATCCTTTTTTTATAGGCTTTCAGATTTCGAAAAAAAATCCTTTTTTATTGCCTTTCAGCTTTCGAAAAAAATCCTTTTTTATTGGCTTTTAGCTTTCGAATAAAAATCCTTTTTATTGGCTTTCAGCTTTCGAAAAAAAATCATTTTTTATTGGCTTTCAGCTTTCGAAAAAAAATCCTTTTTTATGGCTTTCAGCTTTCGAAAAAAATCCTTTTTTATGGCTTTCAGCTTTCGAAAAAAAATCCTTTTTATTGGCTTTGCTTTGAAAAATCCTTTTATGGCTTTCAGCTTTTAGCTTTCGAAAAAAATCCTTTTATGGCTTTCAGCTTTCGAAAAAAAATCCTTTTTCGAAAAATCCTTTTTATGGCTTTCAGCTTTCGAGAAAAATCCTTTTTTATGGCTTTCAGCTTTCGAAAAAAAATCATTTTTTATTGGCTTTCAGCTTTCGAAAAAATCTTTTTAGCTTTGAAAAATCCTTTTTATGGCTTTCAGCTGAAAAAAATCCTTTTTTATTTTTATTGGCTTTCAGCTGAAAAATCCTTTTATTGGCTTTCAGCTTTGAAAAAATCCTTTTTATTGGCTTTCAGCTTTCGAAAAAATCTTTTTATTGGCTTTCAGCCTTCGAAAAAATCCTTTATTGGCTTTCAGCTGAAAAAAATCCTTTTTATTGGCTTTTGAAAAAAATCCTTCTTTTTATTAGCTTTCAGCCTTTCGAAAAATCGAAAAAATCCTTTTTATTGGCTTTTCAGCTTTCGAAAAATCCTTTCTTTATTGGCTTTCAGCTTTGAAAAAAATCTTTTTATTGGCTTTCAGCTTTCCTTTTTTTGGCTTTCAGCTTTCGAAAAAAAATTTTTATTGGCTTTCAGCTTTAGAAAAAAATGGCTTTTTTATTGGCTTTCAGCCTCGAAAAAAATCCTTTTTATTGGCTTTCAGCTGAAAAATCCTTTTTATTGGCTTTCAGCTTTGAAAAATCCTTTTTATTGGCTTTCAGCTTTGAAAAATCCTTCTTTATTGGCTTTCAGCCTTCGAAAAAAATCCTTTTTATTGGCTTTCAGCTTTCGAAAAAAATCCTTTTTATTGGCTTTCAGCTTTGAAAAGAAATCGTTTTATTCGCTTTCAGCTTTCGAAAAAAATCCTTTTTATTGGCTTTCAGCTTTGAAAAAAATCCTTTTATTGGCTTTCAGCCTTCGAAAAATCCTTTTTATTGGCTTTCAGCTTTGAAAAATCCTTTTATTTGGCTTTATTTTCAGCTGAAAATCTTTTATTGGCTTTCAGCTTGAAAAAAATCTTTTTTATTGGCTTTCAGCTTTCGAAAAAAATCCTTTATTGGCTTTCAGCCTTCGAAAAAATCTTTATTGGCTTTTTCGAAAAATTTTTTATTGGCTTTCGAAAAAATCCTTTTTGGCTTTCAGCCTTCGAAAAATCCTTTTATTGGCTTTCAGCTGAAAAATCCTTTTTATTGGCTTTCAGCTTTGAAAAAATCGTTTTATTGGCTTTTGAAAAAATCCTTTATTGGCTTTCAGCAAAAATCCTTTTACTGGCTTTCAGCTTTGAAAAATCCTTTTTTTTAGTGGCTTTCAGCTTTTCGAAAAATCCTCTTTATTGGCTTTTATTGAAAAATCCTTCTTATTGGCTTTCAGAAAAAATCCTCTTTATTGGCTTTCAGCTTCGAAAAAAAATCTTTTCTTTATTGGCTTTCAGCTTTGAAAAAAATTTTTATTGGCTTTCTGGCTTTTCTTTTATTGGCTTTCAGCTTCGAAAAATCCTTTTTATTGGCTTTTTCAGCTGAAAAATCCTTTTTATTGGCTTTCGAAAAATCCTTTTTATTGGCTTTTTTTAGCAGCTGAAAAAATCTTTTTTATTGGCTTTCAGCTGAAAAAAATCTTCTTTATTGGCTTTCAGCTTTGAAAAAATCCTTTCAGCTGGCTTTCAGCTTTGAAAAATCCTTTTTATTGGCTTTCAGCTGAAAAATCCTTCTTTATTGGCTTTCACTGAAAAAATCTTCTTTTATTGGCTTTCAGCTTTCGAAAAATCCTTTTTATTGGCTTCGAAAAATCTTCTTTATTGGCTTTCAGCCGAAAAATCCTTCTTTATTGGCTTTCAGCTTTGAAAAAAATCAGCTTTGAAAAAATCCTTCTTTATTGGCTTTGGCTTTGGCTTTCAGCTGAAAAAAAGCTTTCGAAAAAAATCCTTTTTATTGGCTTTCAGCTGAAAAAAATCTTTATTGGCTTTAGCCTTCGAAAAAATCCTTTTTATTGGCTTTCAGCTTTCGAAAAAATCCTTCTTTATTGGCTTTCAGCTGCTTTATTGGCTTTCAGCTTTCGAAAAAATCCTTTTATTGGCTTTCAGCTTTATTGGCTTTCAGCTGAAAAATCCTTATTTTATTGGCTTTCAGCTTGAAAAAATCTTTATTGGCTTTCAGCTGAAAAATCCTTTATTGGCTTTCAGCTGAAAAACTTTATTGGCTTTCAGCTGAAAAATCTTTATTTTATTGGCTTTCAGCTTTCGAAAAAAAAATCCTTTTATTGGCTTTCAGAAAAAATCCTTTTTATTGGCTTTCAGCTGAAAAATCCTTTTTTATTGGCTTTCAGCTTTCGAAAAATCCTTTTTATTGGCTTTCAGCTGAAAAATCCTTTTTATTGGCTTTCAGTTTTGGAAAAATTGGCTTTCAGATTTTGAAAAATCCTTTTTTATTGGCTTTCAGCTTTGAAAATCCTTTTTATTGGCTTTCAGCTGAAAATCCTTTTATTGGCTTTCAGCTTTTGAAAAATCCTTTTTTGGCTTTCAGCTTTCGAAAAAAATCCTTTTATTGGCTTTCAGCTGAAAATCCTTTTTATTGGCTTTCAGCTTTGAAAAAAACTATTTTTATTGGCTTTTTAGCTTTCTGAAAAAGTCCTTTTATTGGCTTTCAGCTTTCGGGAAAAAATCCTTTTGTATTGGCTTTCAGCTTGGGAAAATCTTTTATTATTTTCAGCTTCTGAAAAATCCTTTTTATTGGCTTTCAGCTGAAAAATCCTTTTTATTGGCTTTCAGCTTCGAAAAATCTTTTTATTGGCTTTTAGCTTTCGAAAAATCCTTTTTTATTGGCTTTCAGCTTTCGAAAATCCTTTTTATTGGCTTTCAGCTTTTTATTGGCTTTCAGCTGAAAAAAATCCTTTTTTATTGGCTTTCAGCTGAAAAATCCTTTATTGGCTTTAGCTTTGAAAAATCCTTTTTAAGCTTTCGAAAAAATCTTTTTTATTGGCTTTCAGCTTTCGAAAAAATCTTTTTATTGGCTTTCAGCTCGAAAAAAATCCTTTTTATTGGCTTTCAGCTTGAAAAATCCTTTTTAATGGCTTTCAAAAAATCCTTTTTATTGGCTTTAGCTTTGAAAAATCCTTTTTATTGGCTTTCAGAAAAAATCCTTTTTATTGGCTTTCAGCTTTGAAAAATTTTTTATTGGCTTTCAGCTTTGAAAAAATCCTTTTTATTGGCTTTCAGCTTTGAAAAAAATCCTTTTTTTGGCTTTCAGCTTTGAAAAAATCCTTTTTATTGGCTTTAGTTTTCGAAAAATTCCTTTTTATTGGCTTTCAGCTGAAAGGAATCCTTTTTATTGGCTGAAAAAAATCCTTTTCTGGCTGAAAGGAATCCTTTTTATTGGCTTTGGCTTTCGAAAGGAATCCTTTTATTGGCTTTCAGATTTCCGAAAAATCCTTTTATTGGCTTTCAGCTTTGAAAAAATCCTTTTATTTGGCTTTTAGCTTTCGAAAAAATCCTTTTTATTGGCTTTCAGGAAAAAATCCTTTTTATTAAAAAAATCCTTTTTATTGGCTTTGCTTTGAAAAATCCTTTTTATTTTTCAGCTTTGGAAAAAAATCCTTTTTATTTGGCTTTCAGCTTTTTTGAAAAAATCCTTTTTTGGCTTTCAGCTTTCGAAAAAATCCTTTTTATTGGCTTTCAGCTGAAAAATCCTTTTTATTGGCTTTCAGTTTTCGAAAAAATTCTTTTTTTATTACCTTTCAGCTTTCGAAAGGAATCCTTTTTATTGGCTTTCGGCTTTCGAAAGGAATCCTTTTTATTGGCTTTCAGATTTCGGAAAAATCCTTTTTATTGGCTTTCAGCTTTCAGAAAAAATCCTTTTTTATTGGCTTTCAGGTTTGGAAAAAAATCCTTTTTTTTGGTTTTCAGCTTTGGAAAAAAATCCTTTTTTTTATTGGCTTTCAGCTTTCGGAAAAAATCCTTTTTTATTGGCTTTCAGCTTTCGAGAAAAAAAATTCTTTTTCTGAATCTTCTATGTTCTTCCAGATTCACTTGATGGCATAAAAAACGAAGATTATGTCTTTGTTTTATTTACTGGGAGCACAACACCGCAGTTGTTCCGTCACTCGTTGATGTTTTTTACTAAGTTGGCTGTATGCCAGCACGGGCTCTTGCTCATGGAGCAGCCCGTAATTATACGCAGCGCCCTAGCGTCCTGTTGTTTTGTTACAGTGTGCGGACGGATATGTATCGTCCAAAGCAGTAATAATAAAGTAAATCATTACAATAATAAGTATGAAATAAACAATTTTATTTAACTTATTTAGTTGATCAACAATCAAAAAGCCATAGACTTCAACGAAATTTGCATACACTAAAAACTGTGCTCCTCATATATATATATATATATATATATATATATATATATATATATATATATATATATATATATATATATATATATATATATATATATATATATAGTATATATATATGTGTGTGTGTATATGTGTGTGTATTGAAACCTTCACAGTACATCAGTTCCCCGACAGAAATGTAAAATGACTCCTTGGAGCCCCGCCCTGTTGTGTTGCGTTTAAATCCATTCGTCAGACGCTACATTAAAACCTGCCCCAGGCAAAGCCTCCTTATTAATATCTTTTTTCATAAAAAAAAAAAAAAAAGAGAATAGATTTTGACGTCACTGTGAACGCTCTAAAAAACACATCGTTTGGCGCCCTCATTTGCGCGATATTTTCCGACCAAATTCATTAAAAAGAAAACATTCTCTTGAAAAGAGTCTGTGCCAACAGAAATGACGGATTAGGTCTGTTTCCCCTCCCCTTCCCCCCTCCCCTTCCGGCTTATTAGCGAATGACAGAAAAATACGGAGAAACAGACATATTTGGCGACACGGGGCCGCTGTGTTCTAAAATAATTGCGAGCTTTTTTTTTCTGTACTGAAATGGAAAATAATGATGTAGCAAGTTCAAATATTCCGACAAAGGCGGAGAGGCTCTCTAATTAAAAACAAACACGTGGATGTAATCACCCTCTGTCAATTTTTCCGATGCAATTATTTTGTGAAATATCTCTCTCTTTCTCTCTCTCAACTTTCGCTCAGTTTGATAATTGCGTTCAGCGGAGAATTCTCTCCTTTTTTCTGCTTCTCATTGACATAATGCTACAAAGAATGGTAATTGTTTTATTATGAAGATTCATTGCTTTCGGCTTGGAAGCCAGAATTCATTGTTATACGAAAACCTCGATTTTATCAGCATCGTTTTTTGGACACGGCATTACTGAGAAAACCACGCATGAAAGTGAATAGAGGAAATAAAAATCTCACGTATTTTATAACCGAAATACAGAATTGGTGTAATTTAATGAATTAGGAAGTTCGTCATGAATATAAAATTAGCAACGTGCAGTGCAGGGAACGATTTTAGCCCAATTAAGGTCAAATTAAATTCCTTGTCTTTCCAGAAGGAATCAATTCATTCTCCTATTCTGTCTTTGAGTCAAAAGCCTTGTCCTATTAATATTTATTATTCTCACAGTGCTGATTGAGACACAGTCGCCCAATTGTGCCTTGCAAATGCAAGAATAATAGATAATTGATCTCATTATGCTTTCAAATATAGTTGTCTACCTTTGTCATGACCGCTGTTCTTGTAACAATGACAAGAATCGATCGATACCGGTATTACTTTTTTTTTTTCTGTAGAAGAAAACTATTTGTCTGTCCGTCCGCACTTTTTCTGTCCGCACTTTTTTCTGTCCGCACTTTTTCTGTACACTTTTTCTGTCCGCACTTTTTTCTGTCCGCAGTTTTTCTGTCCGCCCTCAGATCTTAAAAACTACTGAGGCTAGAGGGCTGCAAATTGGTATGTTGATCATCCTCCCTCCAACCATCAAACATACAAAATTGCAGCCCTCTAACCAAATTGCAGCCCTCTAGCCTCCTCAGTACTTTTCAATTGATTTAATGTTAAAGTTAGCCATAATCGTGCGCCTGGCACCGGGCTGTGGCTTAAAGTTTCATGGACCGCGGCTGAGAGTTTTATACATCATCATACGCTGTACAGAAAACTCGATTTTTTTATTTTTTTTTATTAGGCTTACTTAATTCTTCTATATTACTATCCCATAGTTTTACCGAAACACACTCATTGGGGCGGGGGCAGAGATAAGCCATTTACAGGCCATGTAAATAAATATATGAATAAACAAAACAATATGAAATTAACATAGAAGTAAATAAATGCACTTTCCATTATCCCTCCGTGTAATCCGCTGTTACACTGATAACGTGTAAAAAATGCGCCGAAGTTTCTTCAGCGCAATCGAGTTTCCTGTACAGCCGCTACAGCGTATAAACAAGGCCACCGAAAATAGATTTACTTTCGGTGGTCTCGGTATAATTCTGTAGGAGCCGCGGCCCATGAATTTTTAACCACGGCCCGGTGGTGGCCTATCATATATCAGTGCCAGAAGCACGATTATGGCTAACTTTAAACTTAAGTAAATTAAAAACTACTGAGGAGGCTAGAGGGCTGCAATTTGGTATGTTTGATGATTGGAGGGTGGATGATCAATATACCAATTTGCAGCCCTCTAGCCTCAGTAGTTTATGAGATCTGAGGATGGACAGAAAAAGTCGGGCAGAAAAAGTTGCGAACGGAAAAAAAGTGCGCACGGAAAAAGTTGCGAACGGAAAAAAAGTGCGCACGGAAAAAAGTGCGGACAGAAAATGGTGTGGAAAGAAAAAGGTGCGGACAGAAAAAGTGCGGACAGAAAATGGTGTGGAAAGAAAAAGGTGCGGACAGAAAAAGTGCGGACACAAAAAGTGCGGACACAAAAAGTGCGGAAACAAAAAGTGCGCACGGAAAAAAAGTGCGCGGACACAAAAAGTGCGCACGGAAAAAAGTGCGGACACAAAAAGTGCGGAAAGAAAAAGGTACGGACAGAAAAAAGTGCGGACAGAAAAAAGCGCGGACGGACAGACAAAGCTGGCACAATAGTTTTCCTTTATAGAAAACTAAAAAAGTGAAGTGAGTTCTCGTGTCAACGAGAATGAATATGATTATTTAATAGCTACGTTCTAGTCGGGCAGTCTTTACTCACTAAAAATGTGTGTCATGTGTTAAAATATGCATCTGCAGCTAGACAGAAAATGGCCTTTAATTACGTCAAGGTATTGTACTATGTAATATCTCATATGTTTAATCCTTTTTTGCATTTCCTGACCCGTTGCTTCATATATGTACGGGCATGAATAATGTTTATATATATATATATATATATATATATATATATATATATATATATATATATATATATATATACATTTATATATATATATATATATATATATATATATATATATATATATATATATATAAATATATATATATATATTATATTTATGTTTATATATGATTACATTTATGTTTGTGTGTGTATGTGTGCGCGTTCATGTCTTGTGTGTGTGTTAGGATGTGAGATTGTGTGTGCTGAAACGCATACGTAATATCCAAACAAAAATCCATCAGCCTTTTGAACGTTTTTGAAAAAAAAAATTTAAATTATATTTAAATCAGCCACACATGGGGGAACCCTCCCTAACCCCCTACCCTCCCCTCCTCCCCTAACCAGCAATTTTAATAACCTCAGTGAAAATCATAATTAGTATTAAAATGTCCAATATGGCGGACCTCCCAAATTACCATTTTGTAGGCAGGGCCTTGCGTGCGTAATTGAATCTGCTCTCGTAAGCGCCTCGTCATATCTGTCTAATCATATTCGGCGGTAAATAATCGCGGAAATATTATCCGGAAAATAAATATTAAGGATGGATGGAATGTTTTCGTAGAGGGTTTGCTTTCATTTGTATTATTGGAGGGGGGGGGTTCGCGCGAGGCTTACTTTGCTGTGGGGGAATTATGCCCCCTTTATGCAGGTCGCTAATCCGTATATTATGATAATAACATTGGGAGCATTGTTGTGGTTCTTGCATTCGAAATTTATATGTATATTTATGTATGTGTGTGTGTGTATATATATATATATATATATATATATATATATATATATATATATATATATATATATATATATATGTGTGTGTGTGTGTATTATTGGTCCGATTTTCGAGGCCTATATTTTATTTAAGCCTCTGTTTTAAGAACAGAGTTTGGTATCTCGCTTTTCCCGAGATATGTATGGTAGCGTAAGCCGACTTGTTGTGTCAACTGATCTTTCATCCTCACATCATAAGTTATTCATTACCCCCTAACTAAATTCCAAGGTCTACTGGAATGAGATACTAGGTTACAAAACTCAAAAAACTTTATTGGCGAAAAAAATAACGAAATTAACTTCAAATAAGCTACGAAAGAATGAAATCGAATGATTCAACATAGCTATGAAAATCTTCTGATTAAGGTCCAAAACATAGACACCCAGTTATTTAAGGAAATATAGAAATAGCCCATCTGTCATCCAAATCGTAAAAGGTCACTCAATACACTATAAAGGTCATTTCATATATGATTCAGTGTCACACCGCTCCCTTCCTTGAAGAGGAACATGGAGTAAAAGAAGGAAGGAATACCTGTAAGGGACAAGCGTTATGTTAAAAGCCAGAAAATGTAAAAATGCAGAAACACAAGATTTCACTGCAACAGGGATAAAGTCTTTCTCCAGAGTCTGTAAGAAAAGTCTAAAATGTTTTATGAGTTGTACTCACTTCACGAAAGTCCTCTGGAACACAGATTCCATCTGTGTGCTTCCCTGCGGCACAGTTCACATGTTAATTAAACCCAGAACGGATCGTACTGCCCACTGATTCTATGAAACACTCCCATTATATGGGTTATGCAACGCACATATGAACACACTCTTGTGACATCGCTCGAGTTCAGTGTACGACAAGACACACCTTCTGTAAAACAAGGCGTCACGAGGTACTTGGTCACACACGTACCTACACACTCAGCGAGGGGGGAAAAACGCAAAGATATTCTCTTCAAATCCGGATCTATAACCGGATCACCTTCTAGAATGTGTTTTGCCAGCAAGAGTTTTCTGCGAACATTGACTTCTTGTGGTATGCGAACGACACTCAGGCATTTTATTACATGCTGTGTTCGGTCATATGATCTCTCGAAAGGCCGATACATTCTTTTCAAAGGTCACCTTCGTGACCAGTTACAGTAGCTCGGACCAGCTACCTATCGGTGTCCCCACCTTAGTTACGATAACTGTCTACTCGAAAGTTCAGTAGGGGCCGACTGCAACGTCATCTCCAACACTAGATGCAAAAATTATATATCTCGTAACACAGAATATATCACAATCAGTTCCTTAAGAAACGCAACACTTGAGATCATTGCATTCCTGGTGATTTCATCGCGCTGAATGGCCTGCGATTGCGGACTCCAATGGTGAAGGTATTTCGATCCGAGCAAGATTATGGTTGAATGTGGCGCTCGTGAATCCTTTTGCGCCAACCCAACGTCTCCCAGCAACTACGACGATCTGTAGACGTCCTGCCCGACATCTCTCCAAGAAATACCAGCTTGCGAGAGACGCTCGCCTCACAGCAACATCTGACACTGCTGACCCCCACAAAATCCTTTTCTGAGATGCCAACACTAAATTATGTCTCATCGGAAGCATATACTGTACATACCTAATTATCCAGTTATCTAACTATCTAACACATTCTAACTCTATTAACTACTTTAAACCGCTGCTGCCAAACTGTTATAGGCCCGATTTTCGAGGCCTATATTTTATTTAAGCCTCTGTTTTAAGAGCAGAGGCTGGTATCTCTCTTTTCCCGAGATATGCATGGTAGCGTAAGCCGACTTTCTGTGTCAGCTGATCTCTCATCCTCACATCATAAGTTATTCATTACCCCCTAACTAAATTCTAAGGTCTACTGGAATGAGATACTAGGTTACATATATTATTTGTTTTATTAGCACTGTGTCCGGAACCTATAAAACCTGATGGGTCGCGACAGGCAAGACATAAACGATGATCACGTTCCTCGTCATATCCTCATCATATCCTCATCATGTCCTCATCACGTCCTCATATACGAGTATCTTCCTGGGTGAATGATTCTGTCATCTCCCTCCGAGGTGAAGACGGGTAGTGATGAAACTGCAAGCGGCGTCTGCGATCTGTCTCGAGAAAATGCTCTCTCTCTCTCTCTCTCTCTCTCTCTCTCTCTCTCTCTCTCTCTCTCTCTCTCTCTCTCTCTCTCTCTGAAGAAATAAGCTTCGAGAATTTCTCTGCTCTTCCCCAGTCAATATTTCTATCAAAGACCTGCTCGTAAAAAACGATCAACTTACAAATATTTTTATTATTTTGTTTTTCGATTGGCTGGACGGACAAGTAAGGTTTGTCATTAGCATATCAGACCAACGGTGACCTTATCAAAGATCTCATCTGATAATTTCGTCAGGGCCCCATGAACCTTTTCGAGGTCACCCTTGCAAATGTGGGCCAGAAACACCATGGCTTTGCAAAAGGTAGACTATAATATAATGGAAATATTACTGCCACTGAATTTTACCCTTGTCATTTTGATCCAGTAGACTTTAATATATATATATATATATATATATATATATATATATATATATATATATATATATATATATATATATATATGTATATATATATAAGTATGTATGTATATTCAGTCTACTGGTGACCTCGAAAAGGTTCATGGGCCCTTGGCGAAATTATCAGATGGTATCTTTAATAAGGTCACCGTTGGTCTGATATGCTGATAACAAACCTTGCTTGTCCGTCCAGCCACTCGAAAAACAAAAAAATATAAATAAGAATATTTGTAAGCTGACCGTTTTTACGAGCAGATCTTTGATGGAAATACTGAATGCGGAAGATCAAAGACATTTTCCAAGCTTATTTCTTCAGAGAGAGAGAGAGAGAGAGAGAGAGAGAGAGAGAGAGAGAGAGAGAGAGAGAGAGAGAGAGAGAGAGCATTTTCTGAAGACGGATCGCAGAACGCCTCTCGCCGTCTCATCAATCCCCGTCTCCACCTCGAAGAGAAATGACAGCTTCATTCACCCCGGAAGATATATGAGGACGTGATGACGACATCATGAGGACATCATGACGATATGATGAGGAATGTGATCGTCTTTACGTCATGTCTATCTCGACCCATCACGTTTTATTGTTTCCAGACACCGTGCTAATTCTCTCCCTCCCTCCTGATCTGTTGTGAGTTTCGTGTCGCCAGATTCCCCGTGTTATGGCTTTTCCGACGTGATGGGGATTTTATGGCGCTGGGAGGGGGCGGGTGGGAGAGGCAACCAAAGGTGGTTCTCACGTTGCACGTTCTCGTCGCAAATAAGCGGGGTTTTTGAAAAATATTTACAGGATTTATAGGATAATTATCATTTTATTATAAAATATCTATAGCTTTTAGTTTTCTGAAAAGAAAATTATTGTGCCGGCTTTGTCTTTCCGTCCCCAATTGTTTTCTGTCCGCACTTTATTCTATCCGCATTTTTTTGTCCGCACTTTTTCTGTCCGCCCTCAAATCTTAAAAACTTCAGAGGCTAGAGTGCTGCAAATTGGTATATTGATCATCCACCCTCCAATCATCAAACATACCAAATTGCAGCCCTCTAGCCTCTTCAGTAGTTTTTATTTTATTCAAGGTTAAAATTAGCCATAATCGTGCGTCTAGCAACGATTTAGGATAGACCACCACCGTGCCGTGGTTAAAGATTCATGGACCGCGGCTCATACAGCATTACACCGAGACCACCGAAAGACAGATCAATTTTCGGTGGCCTTGATTGTACGCTGTACAGAAAACTCGATTGAGCCGAAGAAACTTCGGCGCCTTTATTACTTGTTTGTATTTTCCTGGAGCCTGTATTTGGTATTTTTTGAATATGCAGCACCTCTGCATGATTGAACACTTGTCAGGCACATCTCAAGTGATTTTTACTGACTCTCCTTGACCTTCGGTGGGTGAAAAAATGATGGAATATTTTTGTTCTCTTCGGTACCCAGCTGTAGATCAATATGTTCCAGTAAAGGAAAAGAGAGAGAGAGAGAGAGAGAGAGAGAGAGAATTTGCTATATATAAGGGTGCTGATTAACCGATAATGATAAGTAAATACGTATAATTACGTGTTTTAATAGGGTATGAATCCTGAAGAAAATCCTCCCCTCCCTCTCTCTCTCTCTCTCTCTCTCTCTCTCTCTCTCTCTCTCTCTATATATATATATATATATATATATATATATATATATATATATATATATATATATATATATATATATATATATATATATATATAATTATATATGTGTATATATGTATATGTATGTGTGTGTGCATAACGGCCTCCATCCAATAGCCCTTTAAACGAAAGAAAACTATCACAGGTAAAAAAAGAATAAATAATAAATAGAGGAGAATCAGCGGCACCAGCTATGAACCAAATGGAAACATTGTGATATATTTCCGTCGTCCTCCGCAGCCCCATGGCTGCCAAATTCCCAGCGTGTCCGATCGGAATCACACTTTTCCAGTCGCCGCCGGAAGAGCCAAATGGCTCGCTTCGAATTCGGGCCGCAGGCGCTGGAATTCTAAATGTAAGCCTATTAAAGACACGCCATTGACGGCGGCTGTACACCGGCCGGGCGTTTTTAATCCTCGTGAAGTACGGGAGAGCCGAAATTCACCGACTTCCCTGCGTATTTATGTACATTCGCTCGGCGCGCGCGCGCGCGCGCCATGAATATGGATCAGGGCAGATGTACACACACGCGCGCAGTTTTCATATATATATGTTTCTGTTCATACAGATCATTCTCCCGAACTGGTTTGGTATGCAGTATTAATTTCGTTTGCGTACATTCATGCATGCATTTGTGGACAATATTTCTTCCGGCGTGCACGGGAGCTTGTGTGCATAGTTGCATTGCAACTGTGCCTATATATATATATATATATATATATATATATATATATATATATATATATATATATATATATATATATATATATATATATATATATATATATATATATATATATATATATATATATATGATTTATGTATATATGATTTATGCAATGTTATGATATATATACATAAATAATATTCACAGTTGAAATTATACATACATACATACATTCATAATCACATACATACGTACTTGCCGATTTGTAAATGGGCTTAATTCTCATTATTCTTTCAGTACAGACATAAATAAATACTTATCTCGTACCAGTTACGATATTTTTTTTTTTTCATTTCACCATCGAGCGTTCATTTTCAGACGAGGAATTCTAATGCACATAAAATTCATGATAGTTATATATAGACACACAAAACTGGCGTTGTGCTCTCAAATCCAACATAGATTGATGCAGATATAGAAATAGAGAGATATATAGATAGGTTTAGGGATAGGCTGGATTAAAAAAAATGAATTGAACGGGAAAAGAAAATGAAAAATACAATGGCCACCTGCCCCGGGGAAGCCATGAAAAGATAGGTTGCATATTCAATGGACGATCCCCGCAGGGGAGGTAGTGCCGTCAGTGCACCTCATGCGGTGCACTGTAGGCATTACTTAAGGTTCTTTGCAGCTATAACACCTTTCGTTCCTTTTACTCTACCTCCTTTCATATTCTCTTTCCACCCTCTCCTATCAGTTGTTTCATAGTGCAACTGCAAAAGGTTCTCCTTCTGTTACACCTTTCAGACCTTTTACTCTCAATTTCCGTTTCGGCGCTGAATGACCTCACAGGTCCCAGTGCTTGGCCTTTGGCAAACATTCTAAATTCTATTCTGTATTCACTTCCATTATAAATTTGTACCAAATATATTAATAATTATTTTGTTTTATGTAGAGAACCGTCGTCTTACCTTCCAAGATAATGCCTCAATAATAACTTAGTTATAAATAGGAGTAAATCCTCGCTAGCAAATAGCTTCATTTGTTCTCTGGTCTCAGTAGGACCCATTGCTAGTTGCACAGGCTATTCCATTGGCAGAATTGTGGAATGAAGAATAATTCACATGAAATGATAAAATGAGAAACAACTAAGAGACCAGTGGAATGAAATACCACAAGAGATAAAACGTTAAAAAGAAAACAGAGTTTCTTCAGCGCAATCGAGTTTTCTGTACAGCCACTACAGCGTATAATCAAGGCCACCGAAAATAGATCTATCTTTCGGTGGTCTCGTTATTACGCTGTATGAGCCGCGGCCCTTGAAACTTAACCACGGCCCGGTGATTGCCTACCCTACAGCGTTGCCAGAAGCACGATTTTGGCTAACTTTAACCTTAAATCAAACAAAAACTACTGAGAAGGCTAGAGGGCTGCAATTTGATATGTTTAATGATTGGAGGGGATGATCAACGTACCAATTTGCAGTCCTCTAGCCTCAGTAGTTTTTAAGATCTGAGTGCGGATAGGAAAAGTGCGGACAGAAAAAGTGCTTACAGAAAAAGTGCAGACAAAAAGTGTGGACAGACAAAGTGCGGACAGAAAAAGTGCAGGGAGAAAATGTGTGGGCAGAAGAAAGTGCAGACAGAAAAAATGCTGACAGAAAAGTGCAGACAAAAAAGTGTAGACAGAAAAAGTGCGGACAGAAAAAGTGAGGAAAGAATAAAGCGCGGACGGACAGACAAAGCCAGCACAATAGCTTTCTTTTGCAGAAAACTAAAAAATCAGGAAATGAGTGAAAAAATGTGCTATATATAAAACCCAGCGATGGCAATAAAATAAATCTTAGGAAAAAAAAGATGAAAAGACAAAGTGATAAAATACCGAGCTGTAAATCGGAAGGAATGGCTGATTGCAAACTCCTGCATCACATTGCAAAAAGATCAAGTCGAGGATTGTGAATTATGAATCGTCTTCCATTCCGAAGGCTCGCCTTACTCACGAATTTCACTGGAGGAACACAAATGATTGCTGAATTCATTTTTCCTTTTTATTACGAGAAGCAGCGAAGAATTAAATGTATTTCTTTTTACTGTTTGCATAGTGGTAGTAACAGTGTTACATACATCTATATACACACACACTTTTATATATATATATATATATATATATATATATATATATATATATATATATATATATAAGCATGCGTCTGGGTCTCTGTTTATATATATATATATATGTTCTGGTATATATGCAGTCTGCAATATGCATTATTAGAGACATATGCATTATTTCTGTTTTCCAAATTACTTACCAAATTTAGACCCTGAAAGACTTAGCTAATAACTTTTGGAGCAGAGAATCCTTTTACCGAATTTACGAGACGGGCGTAGGAGGCTCTCTCTCTCTCTCTCTCTCTCTCTCTCTCTCTCTCTCTCTCTCTCTCTCTCTCTCTCTCTCTCTCTCTATAGGCGCTTCCACATTAAGGAAGTCAATTAAGGAGGTTTTGCTGTACTATATATTTAGTAGATCCTCTCTCTCTCTCTCTCTCTCTCTCTCTCTCTCTCTCTCTCTCTCTCTCTCTCTCTCTCTCTCTCTCTCTCTCTTCACAGTTTTTGGTTACCATAATAATGAATTCTCCTGCCTCTCTCCTTTTCATATATATATATATATATATATATATATATATATATATATATATATATATATATATATATATATATATATATATATATATAATATATATATATAGACACATTGATTATTTATCTTTCAAGACTAAGGAATATATTTTTATATCTTTGTACTATACATGAATTTTCTCTTCTCTCTCTCTCTCTCTCTCTCTCTCTCTCTCTCTCTCTCTCTCTCTCTCTCTCTCTCTCTCTCTCAGCGCCAAACATCTTTTCAATGGTTCCCAGTCACTTCACACATGAGTGGCCGTCGTGAAAGCGCCGGGGCTCTTTGAAGAAAGTGAACGCGGCTGATAAAAAGGAACTCTTTCTTATGGCAAAACACTTTCAGCCTCCTTTGGCTCACTTCTTGAAGGGACGCCGAGGCTGAAGTTTCCCTTACGGCTCCTTCACTTGATTTTGCCTCTATTTTTGAAGCCAAAGAGCCAAAGTTGCTTATCACTTTGTACTCGAGTTATTTTTTTAAGAACCTTCTCTGTCTTTTATATTTTTACTTAATCACGAGTTTGGGAATCGAATGCAAACGTGATTCTCTTTTTGTAACGCTGTATCGAAACTAAAAAGCCTATGTACATGTATATGTATATGTATATATATATATATTTTTTTATACATATATGTATGTATGAAATTTTTTATCCGGAGGTAGCGTGGATTTGATATTAAGCGACATTTGTAGCTTCATAATTATATGTATGTATGTATAAATATATATATACATATATATAATATAAATGTATATATATGTATATATACATATTTATATATATATACATATATACACACACACACATATATATATGTGTGTGTGTAGATATACGATTGCAACTATTTCGTGTCGGAGGCCCCATTATCAATCAGATTCCTCCATAAATAATGTCAAAGTATTTAATACGTCTTAACCGCTGCCATTATCCTGCCATTACCAGGCAGGTAACATCCCGTAATAGAGCAATAAATTTGATTTATGTTTCTCTCGTGAATCAATACTTCGCCATAGGTCGTGCTCAAGCTCGAAGTCTTGTTTGGCTTAGCTGAAACTTCTGTTTCTCCTTTCGTATAGATTCGTTTTTTGTAATAATAATGATAATAATAATAATAATAATAATAATAATAATAATAATAATAATAATAATAATAATTTGGTATGCTAAAACATTTGTTTCTACTTTCATATAGATGCGTTATTTATGATAATAATAATAATAATAATAATAATAATAATAATTTGGTAAGCTAAAACCTTTATTTCTCCTTCCTTATAGATGCGTTTTTATAATAATAATAATAATGATAATTTTGTTAACTAAAACCTTTATTTCTTTTTTCGTATAGATGAGTTTTCAATGCGGTTAATAATAATAATAATAATAATAATAATAATAATAATAATAATAATAATAATAATAATAATAATAATAATAAACGTCATATATGGTAAGGAGCAGGGTTCAACACGGAACTACATACTATGAACCACCAGTTTAGGTAAACTATAATAATAATAATAATAATAATAATAATAATAATAATAATAATAATAATAATAATAATAATAATAATAATTAGCAATTAAACATAACCACTTGATCAGAACAATCGATTCTCACAGGGGAGACTAAACGATAATATATCAGCCAATCAACCAATCACTCTGTCTCAGCTTGTATGATCATCAGTAACGTATCTGTCACCGCTTTGTCATAATTTAGCATCTAAAATGTGACACTTCTGCAATCAATCAATCAATACAAGCAACAGGGCTCTTTTTTGTAAAGTTCCTTCAGAATTGCTGGAAAGTTATGTCACAGAGGGTTCTAAGTTCTGTCATGGATGATGTTAAGTTCTGTGGCATGTGATGTAAAGTTCCATCAAAAATATTATAAAGTTCTATGACAGATGATATACAATTCTGTCTTAGATGATGTTCAGTTCTATCACAGATGATGTTAAGGTCTATCCAGTATGATGTTAAGTTCTGTCACAGATGGTGTAAAGTTCCATTACAGATGCTGTAAAGTTCCATCACAGATGCTGTAATGTTCCATCACAGATGCTGTAAAGTTCCATTACAGATGCTGTAATGTTCCATTACAGATGCTGTAATGTTCCATTACAGATGCTGTAAAGTCCCATCACAGATGCTATAAAGTCCCATCACGGATGCTGTAAAGTCCCATCACAGATGCTGTAAAGTCCCATCCCAGATGCTGTAAAGTCCCATCACAGATGCTATAAAGTCCCATCACAGATGCTGTAAAGTTCCATCACAGATGATTCAATTCGTCTGTATGGAAATCACAGATGCTGTAAAGTTCCATCACAGATGACGTCTCACCTCTCATCACAGATAACTACCAAAAAAACAAAAAAAAAAACAAAAGAAAGAAAAGAAATTAACGTTCTCTGCACCATAATAAAAATGTTACATTTCAGAGCACCGACCGCTTTCCATTAATAACAACCACTTGTGAAATATTTCTGAATGTAGATTGACGAGGCACCTTAAAATTAAAAAAAAAAAAATTTTTCCTCTTCTCGTTTCAATAGCTCATAACTTAGGCGAGGTAACGGGATGGTCACAGTTGTCAGAACTTTTGCAGAGTTGGTGTGACCTGAAATCTCCTTTTTCAACACTCGAGGACCCTCGGTGCATTAGGGAAATGATCGAGGAAGAGAGAGAGAGAGAGAGAGAGAGAGAGAGAGAGAGAGAGAGAGAGAGAGAGAGAGAGAGAACTCGAGTAGAAGCCATGTTCCATTCGGATAAAACTAAGGTGGGAAGTATTTTTGCGTGATCGAGGAATCATGAGAGAGAGAGAGAGAGAGAGAGAGAGAGAGAGAGAGAGAGAGAGAGAATCCCTCCTAGGTGGGAAGTATTTTATGTGTGTGTGTGTGAGAGAGAGAGAGAGTGAGAGAATCTCTTGGTGGGAGTTATTTGTATGTGATCGAGGAATTATGAGAGAGAGAGAGAGAGAGAATATTTTTGCGTGCAGTCATCCGAATAAAGCTTTTTCCAATAAGGCCCTTACATCAACCCACCAGTAAGTGTTACATTGAGTAAAATGTGTAAGTAAAGAATAAGAAAATATTAAAATATTAATCATAAACCTTTATTTTCCTTCTAGTTTCTGAACAATTCCCCACTAATTAGGTTGTTGGCCCAAAGCCTTATTAATTGACAGTAGCAGACGATGCTACTATTTACGCAAGCTAGTGGGCGTTGGGCTGGGAAAGATCCTGGCACCTAATAGGCTTTAAGGCGAGTGACCCTCTCCTAACAATTGTAAAAGAAAACTACTGTGCTGGCTTTGTCTGTCCGTCCACACTTTTTTCTGTCCGTCGTCAGATCTTAAAAACTATTGAGGCTAGAGGGCTGCAAATTGGTATGTTGATCATCCACCCTCCAGCCATCAAACATACCAAATTGCAGCCCTCTAGCCTTAGTAGTTTTTATTTGATTTAAGGTTAAAGTTAGCCATACTCGTGCCTCTGGCAACGGTATAGGCTAGGGCGCTAAGCCAACTCCGGGCCGTGGCTAAAGTTTCATGGTCTGCGGCTCACACAGCATTATACCGAGACCACCGAAAGATAGATCTGTTTTCGGTGGCCTTGATTACACGCTGTAGCGGCTGTACAGAAAACTCGATTGCGCCGAAGAAACTTCGGCGCACTTTTAACTTGTTCATAAATTGCACTGAATTATTTTCAGAATATATTCTTTTACAAAGGTTTATATTTTACAATATGGATATTTAATTATTTTTGCGTTTGTACATTAAAAAAAACAAGCATTTGTTCATATACATTTCAGTAGCATGCAGCTTGATATGATTCCAGAATTGTGGAATCAGCATCTGTGATGGAACTTTACAGCATCTGTGATGGAACTTTACAGCATCTGTGATAGAACTTTACAGCTTCTGTAATGGGACTTTGCAGCATCTGTGATGGAACTTTACATCATCTGTGATAGAACTTTACAGCATCTGTAATAGAACTTTACAGCATCTGTGATAGAACTTTACAGCATTAGTGATGGAACTTTACAGCGTCTGTAATGGAACTTTGCAGCATCTGTGATGGAACTTTACATCATCTGTAATAGAACTTTACAGCATCTGTGATAGAACTTTACAGCATCTTTGATGGAACTTTACAGCATCTGTGATGGAACTTTACAGCATCTGTGATGAATAAATGAGCAGAGGTTCCGTAATACTCACTCTCCTTTATACGAGAGCTCAAAATTGCGCAATGACACGCTTTCAATCTTATAGTGTAAAAGTGAACAATACTTTTCAATGGAACTCCTCTTTCAAATTACTGAGATACTTATGGACTGAATATAGAATTCTGGTCAAAGGCCAAGCACTGGGACCTATGAGGTCATTCAGCGTTGAAACGGAAACTGACAGTAAAAGGTTTGAAAGGTGTAACAGGAGGAAAACCTCAAAGCAGTTGCACTATGAATCATTTGTTAGGAGAGGGTTGAGGAAAGTAAGGTGGAAGAAAGAGAATACGAAAGGAGGTACAGTAAAAGGAACGAAAGGGGTTGCAGCTAGGGGCCTTAGAGGGACGCTGCAAAGAACCTTAAGTAATGCCTACAATGCACTGCGTGAGGTGCACTGAGGGCGCTACCCCCCCACAGGGCTGAGATATTTAATGTCTTGGATCACTTATTCTACAGAGCTAATTATGGTCAGTGTCAGAGATTTTATCTAGATGAAATGACAACCTAAGTTTTCGGGAAAACATAAGAATTCGGGAAATTCCAAAGCTAGGCCCAGAAGTCCCATAGTTTTAAGCAATATGGATACACTTTTTAATTAAAAAAAATTGTATAATTCTTTTATCAGTTGGACTTGGACCAAAGTGATCGAGTTTCACAAACGAAAAATCCTTCAGAAATATTTTTATAGAGAATATTTTGAATTATGTCTTGTAGATCAATTTTTTTTTCGATTTTATCTAAATGACAGTTTTTCTATTTGAAAAATCTTGACGGAATATTTTATATAGAAACTTTTGTTTTTGGAATTAGGTCTGATTTTTTAATGATACTTAAAATTCATTCCAGCTTGTGTGTATGTATATATATTATATATGTGTGTGTGTGTGTGTACAACAAGCTGGAATGAATTTTAAGAATCATTACAATAATCAGAGCTAATTCCAAAAGAAACGAAAGCTTATATATAAATTTTTCGCCAAGATTTTTTCCGATAGAAAAACTGACCTTTGAAAATTGTCATTTGATAAAATCGAAATAAAAAAAATAAATAAATATATATATATATATATATATATATATATATATATATATACATATACTATATATGTGTGTGCGTGTGTGTATGGCCTTTATACTACTCAGACTCCCCCGTAGAAGCTTTTGAATCAGACCTTCATCATCATCATCATCATCTGGTCGTCGGAGGCGCCA
>NC_089773.1:4375000-4427500 GCF_040412425.1 Macrobrachium rosenbergii
GAGAGAGAGAGAGAGAGAGAGAGAGAGAGAGAGAGAGAGAGAGAGAGAGAGGGAGGAGACGGGTGGTAGAGGGGAGTATTTAAATTATGAATAAGCAATCAAAAGGTGAGATAAGTCAGGAAAAATCGGTGTTATTAAAACGCATAAGACTAACGTGCTGGAGAGAGAGAGAGAGAGAGAGAGAGAGAGAGAGAGAGAGAGGAGGCGTTTGCGCAACCAGCAGGCTCTAGACGAAGAAGAGGGTTATTGATCTCACCCACCCCTCTCTCTCTCTCTCTCTCTCTCTCTCTCTCTCTCTCTCTCTCTCTCTCTCTCTCTCTGGTTTGCCTTTAAAGTGCAGTTTTATGGGATATGTTTGTCAGACGAATCGGACTTTTTTTTAATTATTATTACAAAGATCTTTTCAGTCATGCGTTCCTATTTGCGTCATGTTCGTGTAAATGTTTAGCTCTCTCTCTCTCTCTCTCTCTCTCTCTCTCTCTCTCTCTCTCTCTCTCTAAAAACTCGTCTTCCTCTCTCCCTCTCTTTAAAAAGCTCTTTACAGCTCGTCTTCCTAATTCACTCCCTCTCTCTCTCTCTCTCTCTCTCTCTCTCTCTCTCTCTCTCTCTCTCTCTCTCTCTTTAAAAAGCTCTTTACAACTCGTTTTCCTAATCCTCTCTCTCTCTCTCTCTCTCTAAAAAGTCCTTTTCAGCTCCTCTCTCTCTCTCTCTCTCTCTCTCTCTCTCTCTCTCTCTCTCTCTCTCTCTCTCTCTCTCTCTCTCTTTAGAAAGCCCTTTACAACTCGTCCTCTCTCTCTCTCTCTCTCTCTCTCTCTCTCTCTCTCTCTCTCTCTCTCTCTCTCAAGCTCTTTACAGCTCGTCTTCCTAATTCCTGCCCGTTCCTCTTCCTACGTCCTCCTCATTCCTCAACCATTCCCCCCTCCCCCCCCCTCCATTCCCTCTCTCTCCTCTCTCTCTCTCTCTCTCTCTCTCTCTCTCTCTCTCTCTCTCTCAGTGCTTCTGCTTCCTTTCCTCCGGTTCTCTTGCTGCATTAACTCCTCTCTCTTCTTCTCTTATTCTTCTTGGCTCTGTTACTGTTCATCTCTTCTTTTCAGTTTTCTCTAAAAGGAAACTATTGTGTTGGCTTTGTCTGTCCGTCCTCACTTTTTCTGTCCGCAGTTCTGTCTGGACTTTTTTCTGTCCGCACTTTTTCTGTCCACACTTTATTTTCTATTCGCACTTTTTTCTGTCCACACTTTATTTTCTATCCGCACTTTTTTCTGTCCACACTTTATTTTCTATTCGCATTTTTTTCTGTCCACACTTTATTTTCTATTCGCACTTTTTTCTGTCCACACTTTATTTTCTATTCGCACTTTTTTCTGTCCACACTTTATTTTCTATTCGCACTTTTTTCTTCTCTTCGCACTTTTTCTGTCCGCACTTCCTTCTGTCCACAGTTACCCTCCCTGCACTTTTTTGTCCGCACTTTATTATGTCCACCCTCAGATCTTAAAAACTACTGAGGCTAGAGGGCTGCAAATTGGTATGTTGATCATCCACCCTCCAATCATCAAACATACAAAATTGCAGCCCTCTAGCCTCCTCAGTAGCTTTTATTGTACTTAAGATTCAAGTTAGCCATAATCGTGCTTCAGGCACCGCTATAGGATAGGCCACCACCAGTCCGTGGTTAATGTTTCATGGGCCGCGGGTCATATAGCATTACACCGAGACCACCGAAAGATAGATCTATTTTCGGTGGCCTTGATTATACGCTGTAGCGGCTGTACAGAAAACTCGATTGCGCCGAAGATTTTTTACTTGTCTTCTAGGTCTCCACTTTTTTTGTTTAAATAAACTTGTCGTTTTGAGTCTCGTTCACATTTCTTTTGTTTTTCGTGTTTTTCTCATTACTTTTTCTTTCTTCTCTTCTTTCGATATTCTTTCCATTTTTACTTCTCTGCTTTATTTTCCTTTCTATTTTATGTCGTACATACTATTTTTATTACTCTCTCTCTCTCTCTCTCTCTCTCTCTCTCTCTCTCTCTCTCTCTCTCTCTCTCTCACTGTCATTATACTTATGTCTTCTCTATTTCACTTTATCTGATTTTCTTGTGTGATATTATTCCATCTCTCTCTCTCTCTCTCTCTCTCTCTCTCTCTCTCTCTCTCTCTCTCTCTCTCTCTCTCTCATTACTGTATTGTCTTCTCTATTTCACTTTATCTGATTTTCTTGTGTGATATTCCATCTCTCTCTCTCTCTCTCTCTCTCTCTCTCTCTCTCTCTCTCTCTCTCTCTCTCTCTCTCTCTCTCTCTCTCTCATTGTCATTATACTTATGTCATCATATTCTCCTTCATTTCCCTATCACTCTCCTCATGTCCCATTTCTTCTTTTCATTTCACTATTCTGTGTTTTATTTAATAATTTTATTTCACCTGTTCCTCTTTACTCTTTTACTGCTCTCCTCCTCTCCCTCTTTCCTTCCACTCGGTACCATTTCTTTCTACTCTTGAAGTTTTTTTTTTTCTCTCTCTCTCATTCCTTCGTTCCTTACTCCCTTTACTCTTGTTCCTTTTTTCTGTTTTTTTTTTTTTTTTTGTTATTTTTAGGTTTTCCCCAGTCTCTTTTTCTCCGATAATTTTTGCTTAATTTTGTTTGTATTCTCATCTGTCAATTCTTTTTACTTATTACACATTCCTTATTCGTTTTCCTTATTCACGTCTCGCCAGATACTACTCCTGTCAAATTTCTCATTATCTTTTTTCATTCTTTCATTTCCGTCGTTATTTCTTTCCTCTTCGTTGATGCTTCGCCCGACAAAGGCTTTTCCTCTTTCGTGATAATTCCTCTTGGTCCTCTTGCTTTTATCAGATCACTAACATATCTCCTTTTTTTGTCATTTTTTCATTTTTCGTTTTCGCGTATTGTCTTTCTTCTCCGATAAATACAGCATTTGCTGCTCTGAATCTTCTCATTTTTCTTCGTCATCCTTTTTTTTTTTTTTTTTTTTTTTTTCGTGGTTGTGGTTATTCGTCTTTCTCGGTATTGCCTCTTATTTCTTTCGTTTCTTTTCGAATTCAGCATTTTTACTTTTCTGTTAAAGGGTACGATTGGGGCGGCTTTGTCTGTCCGTCCGCGCTTTTTTCTGTTCGCGCTTTTTTTGTCCGTACTTTTGCTGTCCGTAGATTTTTCTGTCCGCACTTTTTCTGTCCGTAGTTTTTCTGTCCGCACTTTTTCTATCCGCTTTTTTTCTGTCCGCACTTTTTTATGTCCGCACTTTTTCTGTCCGTAGTTTTTCTGTCCGCACTTTTTCTATCCGCTTTTTTTCTGTCCGCACTTTTTTATGTCCGCATTTTTCTGTCCGCGCATTCTCTGTCCGCACTTTTTCTGTCCGCCCTCAGATCTTAAAAACTACTGAGGCTAGAGAGCTGCAAATTGGTATGATGACCATCCACCCTCCATTCATCAAACATACCAAATTGCAGCCCTCTAGCCTAGTAGATTTTATTTTGTTTAATGTTAAAGTTAGCCATAATCATGCTTCGGGCAACGATACAGGATAGGCCTCCACCAGGCCGTGGTTAAAGATTCATGGACCGCGGCCCATACAGCATTATACTGCGACCACCGAAAGATAGATCTATTTTCGGTGGCCTTGATTACAGCTGTAGCGGCTGTACAGAAAACTCGATTGCACCGAAGAAACATCGGCGCATTTTGTATATATATATATATATATATATATATATATGTAATTATTACACTAAAGCCCCTAAAGATAACGTGATATTTTGACCTAAACATCAAAGCCTTACATAACGGAGTTACTCATATTTTATATTTTGACTCTATAACATCCCCTTCTCTCTCTCTCTCTCTCTCTCTCTCTCTCTCTCTCTCTCTCTCTCTCTCTCTCTCTCTCTCTCTCTCTCTCTCTCTCATAAGAATAAACGCGAGCACCTTGATTTGCAGTTGTAAAATCAGTGAATATAGATGGAGAAAATATTATATATATAAATATATATACATATATATGTATAATTATGTATATATTTGTATGTATGTATTATGTATATATGTATGTATTAGAAACTTTTTATCGTCGCTTCATAATATAGTCGCCCTATTTGATGTGATGAACAATGAGAGCAAAAATGATCTTCAACTAAGGAAAATAATTGAGAGTAAAATTTTCTCATTAGCTGTAAAAATATAAAAAGTGAATTTTCATCAAAGAGATTATTCTATTAATTTCATTTACCTTTTTATCACCGACGAAATATTTTCCAAAAATACCCGAAAATTAAATTGAAAACATATCAATTCCATCACCTGAGTGAGAGAGACAATATCTTACCCAGACCTCCTTCTCTTAGCAAATCCAGCCTCGACCTCTTTTCTCCTCAGCCTTTTCACTCGCCCTCTTCCCATTACCTCTGATTGCTTGTTCCCTCCCTCTCTCCCTCTTACCTCATCCTCATCCTCATCCTCATCCTCCGACCCCCATTTCCATCGTGTAGCACAGCGCTTTTCTCTTCCGGGCCTTCAGTTTAAATTGGCCTTCAAATATTTATCATCTCCACAAACCCTCACTTCATCTCTCGCCTTCGTGTGTTGCTGTAGATGTCTGGCGTTCTTCTTCTTCTTTTTCTTCTTCTTTTTCTTCTTCTTCTTCTCCTTTTCCTCTTCTTCTTCTCCTTCTTCTTCTTTTTCTTCTTCTTCTTTTTCTTCTTCTTCTCTTCCTCCTTCTCCTTCTCCTTCTCCTTCTTCTCCTTCTCCTTCTCCTTCTCCTTCTTCTTCTTCTTCTTCTTCTTCATCTTCTTCTTCTTCTTCTTCTTTTCTTTCCTTTCTCCTCCTCCTTCTCCTTCTTCCTCTTCTCCTTCTTCTTCTTCTTTTTCTTCTTCTTCTTCTCTTTCTCCTTCTTCTTCTCTCCTCCTCCTTCTCCTTCTCCTTCTTCTTCTCCAGACTTTTCGGACTTTTTCTCTTGTGTCTGGACCTTTGGTTTAGATGTTCTTCTGTCAGGTATGTTGCAGAGGCCCCTTTCTTCTTTGGCTTGTTGTTGCATCTTTTTAACATTGGAGTTTCTTCTTGTCCTCCATATTTCCATTTGCAATGGCTCATGTTTTCATCTTTTTGTTCATTTTCATGTTTTTTTTTTTTTTGTTTCTTTTGAAGATTAGTCTCTTTTCCGCATTTCTTTTTCTATTTTGTTTTTGTTATTTTTTGGTTAATCTTATGCCTGGGTCATGTATTCATATATATAATATATATATGTATATTATATATTTTTTTATATATACATATATATATAATATATATATATATATAGAAATACTTAACACACAATCACGTGTGGAACACAAATAAATTTCTGACTCACATCATGATCGAACCCGGGTCTTTCACTCGGAAGATCAGACCACTGCCAACCAAGCCACAAAAGTCATAAAAGAAATTGGAACCCGAGTACCGCTGTACCTAAGGTTTTACCCGGGCAGGCTAGCTGCCTTGAGTACCAGCGTGTTTTCCCCAACTTCCCGACTCACCAGTGACCCAATTGACATTATATATATATATATATATATATATATATATATATATATATATATATATATATATATATATATATATATATATATATATAAAAGCATTAAGCTACAAATGTCCTTTAATAATCCAATTCGCTCTAGGCGGGAATCGGTATCAACTTACACCTCACTTGATAGCCGTGTGGTTTAATGCGCGTCACTGTAGTCCTGAGTTCTTGTCTTCCGTGGTTCTAGCCCACGAGACGACGAACTTATTATCAACTAAAAATATTCTCCTTCGGTTAACATATATGCAAAATATATTGTTTGCGAAGTAGAGCGGATTGTACTGTATATATGTATTAATTTTTATTTTTTGTTTACTTAATTTTTTTTATTTTCTATTTATTTTTATTTATTTTTATTTTTATTTATTTTTTATTTACTGTTCATGTATTTTTTATTTATTTATTTTTTTTTTGCGGATTGGATATTAAAGGGCATTAAATTTGTAGCTTAATGCTCGTATATGTAGCATGGTGATGTATATATATATGGTGATGTTATATATATATATATATATATATATATATATATATATATATATATATATATATATATATATATATATATATATATCCTGTTTTCTACCCTCTTGTTTGTGACTCTTGATTCTTCATCTCGTGTTTATTTTGGGTCATGAATCCTTTCCCCTTTCTTCAATTTTCTTTTTTCTTCTTGCCTTTGATATCTTTCACAAAACCTTTTCCTTTCTTCCATTTCTTGCGTATTATTTTTTTCGTTTAGTTTTGTTTTTTTTTTTTTAATAATTTTACTGTTAATAATTTTATTCTTAAACTCAATTCGCTTTCCTGTGTATCTACCTATCGATCTTATTTATGGTGTGTATTTTTGTACAAGATTCTTTTCTGTTCTTGTTGTTCACTGTTTTTCTTTTTCCTTTTTATTTTGTTTTGTTTACCTCTCTTTTCTCTTTGTACACTTTCTTATTTAGCTGTTTATTATTATTTTCACCATCTTCATCGTTTCTTCTTATTTAGCTGTTTATTATTATTTCACCATCTTCATCGTCTCTTTTTCATGAGAGAGGTGATAGAAATTAGATTTGCTTAATACTATTCTTACGAGGTGCACTGTAGGCATTACTTAAGGTTCTTTGCATCTTGACCTCCTCAGGCCCCTAGCTGCAACCCCTCTCCTAACAATTGTTTCATAGTGCAACTGCTTTGAGGTTTTCCTCCTGTTACACCTTTCAAGCCGTTTACTCTCAATTTCCGTTTCAGCACCGTATGACCTCATAGGTCCCAGTGCTTGGCCTTTGGCCTAAACTCTGTATTCAGTTCAATTAAATCAACTTTCTTTTATGATAGAGGTGATAGGAATCAGACTCACGTAAGTTATGTATTAGTTCGTTCTATTCTTATCAACCGTTTTTCCTGTTCCTCGTTCTACATTATTTGTCATCATTTTTGTGTATCCTAGTTATTTTAGTTATAGTTTTTTCATTTTAGTTTTTCGTAAAAGAAAATTATTGTGCCGGCGCAGTCTGTCCGTCCGCACTTTTTCTGTCCGCCCTCAGATCTGAAAAACTACTGAAGAGGCTAGAGGGCTGCAAATTGGTATGTTGATCATCCACCCTCCAATCATCAAACATACCAAATTGCAGCCCTCTAGCCTCCTCAGTTGTTTATATTTTATTTAAGGTTAAAGTTAGCCAAAATCGTGCTTCTGGAAACGATATGGGATATGCCACCACCAGGCTGTGGGTAATGTTTCATGGTCCGCGGCTCATACAACATTATACCGAGACAACCGAAAGATAGATCTGTTTTGGGTAGCCTTGATTATACGATGTAGCGGATGTTCAGAAAACTCGATTGCGTCGAAGAAACTTTGGCGCATTTTTTATTTCCATATCTTTAGAGAGTGTTCTCCTTTTAATGTGGCTTCCCTTCGCAATTTGTGTGTATATATATATATATATATATATATATATATATATATATATATATATATATATATATATATATATATATATATATATATATATATATATATATATATATATGTATATATGGTCTGTTTTTCCCATTAAATACATACAGGCAAAATTAAAGTCACAGGATCCATACTCTCTCTCTCTCTCTCTCTCTCTCTCTCTCTCTCTCTCTGAACATCTATTTCATTCCTTGTTTTGGTTGTTGCACTGTTATCAATGCTGCTACCTTGTATCTGCTCATGTATTCGTGTTTCTTACCTGTTGATTTTTTGTCAGACATCACCAATCCTTTGTTTTTTTCTGAATGGAACATGGCTTCTACTGGAGTTCTCTCTCTCTCTCTCTCTCTCTCTCTCTCTCTCTCTCTCTCTCTCTCTCTCTCTCTCTCTCTCTGTGGCCTTTTGGGACAATGGTACGAAAGCTCAGTTCCCAGACAGAGAGACCCCACTGTTTATTTATGGCATGGGAGCAGCCTGACGATTTGGACAAACGTCTCAATATTAAAGAAAACATTTCGTGACCTAAACATTGAATTATTAGTTGTTAGTCGACTGTTGTGGATGAAAAGAGGGAGAGAGAAAGATGAGAAATACCAAAAACCTATGCCAAGAAAACGGAAGGGTCTGGAAAAGGTAATTCAGACTCCTTAAGATAATCTTGAATGTCAGAAGTTCTAAAGATATACAACTAGTAAAGTGGGGGACGTCGCTTGTACTCCACTCTCTCTCTCTCTCTCTCTCTCTCTCTCTCTCTCTCTCTCTCTCTCTCTCTCTCTCTCTCTCTCTCTTTTGTGACTTCGATCAGGTACAGCTGACTTCGTCTAACAGCATCATTCGAGATCAAACAATGTTTAGAGTCCTAATAATAGCAACAAATTTTGCTTTCCTGCACCAAATGCATCTGTCCTTCTTGCTCTTTAGTATGTTTGTTTGTATATATGTTTGTGTTGTTTGTGCACGAGCTCTGTTTGTTTGAACATCTTTTGATGGTTTATCGCACAACACCAGTGTAAGAATATGTTATGAATACTCATAACAAAATATGCAAATGAATAACAAACTTATAGATTTCATTAATGATATGTTAGTTCGACTGATTTATTAAGAATTTAAATAAATATTAGTTTTTTAAGATATATTGAGATATTTGTATCCTAATAAACAAGCACTTTGTCAATATAAACCCAAATATTTATGTTTGAAATTATCAATATTTTCTCATGTACTGATATATATTATTTAAGATAACTTGAGATATCAAAGGCCTTGAAACATTCATATTCTTTTAGGGTAAATGAAGATTTGCGTTCACATTTTTTTAGGATAAATAAAGATTCGTGTTTTCACATTCTTTTAGGGTAATTGAAGATTGGCGTTGTCACATTCTTTTAGGGTAAATGAAGATTGGTGTTGTCACATCCTTTTAGGGTAAATGAAGATTTATGTTTTCACGTTCTTTTAGGGTAAGTGAAGATTCACATTGTCACATTCTTTAAGGGTAAATGAAGAGTCCCGTTGTCACATTCTTTTAGGGTAAATGAAGATTCACATTGTCAGATTCTTTTAGGGTAAATGAAGAGTCGCATTGTCACATTCTTTTAGGGTAAATGAAGATTCATGTTTTCACATTCTTTTAAGGTAAGTGAAGATTCACATTGTCACATTCTTTAAGGGTAAATGAAAAATCCCGTTGTCACATTCTTTTAGGGTAAATGAAGATTCACATTGTCAAATTCTTTTAGGGTAAATGAAGATTCACATTTTCACATTCTTTTAGGGTAAATGAATATTGGCATTGTCACATTCTTTTAGGGTAAATGTAGATTTGCATTTTCACATTCTGTTAGGGTTAATGAAGATTCGCATTTTCACATTTTTTTAGGGTAAATGAAGAGTCCCGTTGTCACATTCTTTTAGGGTAAATGAAGATTGGCGTTGTCACATTTTTTTTAGGGTTAATGTAGATTCTCGTTGTCACATTCTTTTAGGGTAAATGAAGATTGGCATTGTTACGTTCTTTTAGATAAATAAAGATTCGCATTTTCACATTCTTTTAGGGTAAATGAAATTTTGCTCTTTCCTATGTGTTCGTATCTTAATAAAGACGAATTTCTTTAACAATGCATATTTCAAACTTGACATATTAACTAAAAAAACAAATTAACACTCACAGACTCATGAAAGTGGGTATTCAAAATGAACATTTTCATATTTTAAAAGACTAATGCGCCATCAAAATTTATGAATATTTTCAAGAGTTGAAAGGGTCATATTTCATAGATACAAATGAATCAATTCATATTCTAAAAGGCTTAGATTCAATGCATGCAAATGAACTGATACACATTTTAGAAAGAACCCTGGACTGTCATCATCAGGAATTGGAGAAATCATATTTCGAAAGATCTATATTCCACGCAGGGGAGGGGGTTAATGCCGTCAGTGCACCTCATGCGGTGCAATGTAGGCATTACTTTAGGTTCTTTGCAGCGACTCTTCGGCCCCTAGCCGAAACCCCCTTCATTCCTTTTACTGTACCTCCGTTCATATTCTCTTCCATCTTCCTTTCCACCCTCCCCTAGCAGTTGATTCAAAGTGCAACTGCTTTGAGGTTTTCCTCCTGTTACACCTTTCAAACCTTTTTACTCTCAATTCCCAGTTCAGCGCTGAAAGACCTCGTAGGTCGCAGTGCTTGGCTTTTGACATAAGCCCTGTATTCTGTTCTCTGTTCTGAAAGACCATGAAGATAAGTAAAGAGCCTCTTATTTTCAGACTTGTTTTCATCGAGATAAATAACATCAGTTGCTAAAAGATACATAATACTAAAATCCGAGTGGATCTTGTTTGTCCTCCCCCAGGTGACAGTAGGGGAGACATGACACTGCCACCCACCCCCTGTAAACCTGTTTGTCTGCCCCGGTTGGGGGCGGGGTTGGTAGGGGAGACCTCCACCCTCCTCCTTCAAACCCGTTTGTCCACCCCGGATGGGGCGGGGTAGATAAGGGAACGGGAGGGTAGGGGAGACATCCACCGCCCTCCTTCAAACCTGTTTGTCCGCCACGGGCGGCAGCGGACTAGGTAGGGGAACGGGAGGGTAGGGGAGACATCTACCCTAGTCCTGCAGATCTGCTTGTCCGCCCCAGGTGGGGACAGGGTAGGTAGGGGAGACAGAAGCACCGAGTTCCAGCGCGCGTAGCGCGATCCGACAAGCTCGTACGTAATAATATAAAGTAAATGAAGCAATTCATACGGAGAACGACTCTCATTCTCTGTAGACAAAGAATACTGACATCACTTCCAAGAACGTGATTAAGGCGGCCAATTAAGCTCTTCTTCAGAAAAGCTGGGAAAACTGAGGGTGGAAAAGTCCGCCTTTGAGGCTTCAGCTGAAAATTACCTTTAATGCCACATTTATCAGTGATGAAACTACATGACAGATGAAGGGAGGTGTTCAGGCATTCAAAAATAGATGTTCTATTGTTTCCCCGCAAAAAGAAGCGGTCCAATACCATTGACGACATTACGAAGTTGAATGGCTGACAGAATGATATTTTCAGTTCTTCAGAAATAGGCGTTTCATTCCTTCTTGCTCTAGTGAGGATGCTGGAGGAACTTCAGATGGGTAATATGAATATATATGTGTGTATATATGTATACATATGTACATATATGTGTATATACATAAGTGCATATATATATATATATATATATATATATATATATAGACATATAGACTATATAATGTGTGTGTATTTACGCACAAGTATTCCAATTGCTTTCAACATGAAAACGTAATAAAAGCGTGGAAAGAGGAAATAACTCATCAAGTATTAAAATGTATAAACATATCGAAAGCACAAAAGAGGCGTGACTCAATAAAAAAGTCAGAAAATTCAATGAACGGAGGCCAGCCATTGAAAACACTGCCACACACTCACAATAGCATCAAGTATAATGAAGTTCAGATAAATAATATTGCGCCTCATTATAAGCTGCCTCGTTATTATGAAGCGCCAATGATTGGACCCGGTAAAACTCAGCAATTAAACGAAGTAAGGCATTCAGCGAATCTAACAACAGGGAAATCATTAATTCAATTAGATATATTTACGTCGCCAAAAAATGCCGTATTCCCCTGAATGCTGATGGCAATTAGCTCTGGCGAATCCAACCTTTCCACACAGAGAGTTTCAGAATCAGGCGAATGCAAACTCATCTCGATTCCAAAGTGCCAGTCCGCCAATTCTGTTTCAGGAGAAGAGCGTTTCTCTTTTTTTTTTTTTATCTTGAAACTCGATTAAATATGTGAATGATTGGTGTCAATGGCCAGACGATAATAATGGGGGGGAAATAGAACACAGTAATATTGCGAGTCGTGTTGATGACACTCCTTGGGGAATTCTTTGCATGCTGAGCTGTGGTGATTGCAATTGTTAGAGTTTTAAAAAGAAGCCATATTCTCTTGCACATATACGCAAATTTTATATATATATATATATATATATATATATATATATATATATATATATATATATATATTATATTATCAGAACCACTATTTACCCTCGTTTCTCAGCCAGGTAACGGTTCAGAACTACTAGGACAGAACATGTTTATCATGATTCCACTTAACTGTTAGAAAACTTGGCATGACAATGACAGTTTCTAATATAATTCCACTTACCTGTAAGTCATTTATATAGTTATATAAAACTTATACAAAATGATAGTTGTTGCTCAATATATATATATATGTGTGCGTTTGTGTATATACACAAAATATACACTCTTCCCAGTATAGGACCCTTGAAGCATACTCCTGTAGTGAGTTCCTCTATGATGATACCTAGGCTGAAAGATAAGGCGTAAGGCAGTTGACTGGGGTCACCGGAAGGGTGGATTAGCAATACCTAATCCCAAATACTCTTTCGCGGTGAAGGATTAGCCGATGAATATCCAGTTTACTGAAGGCTTGACGATTCAAAAAGTGGAATATCTTTCATGTCCAATTCCATAGTACGGTAGTTTGTTCTACACCTTTAACTCATCTTTGAAATCAGTTAAAATTACTTATTTCTCTCTGTATATCCTGCCAAACCCCTTTCACTGGAACCCCTTTCATTCCTTTTACTGTACCTCCTTACATATTCTCTTTCTTCCATCTTACTTTCCTCAACCCTCTCCTGACAATTGAGTCATAGTGCAACTGCGAAGTTTTACACCTGTTACACTTTTCAAACCTTTTTGCTGTCAGTTTCCCTTTCAGCTCTGAATGACCTCATAGGCCCCAGTGTTTGGTCTGTGGCCCAAATGCTATATTCTATTCCATTCTGCATTCTGCCGGGGACTTCCAAAAACGACACTGGTTCTATACTCAGAACCACTGGGCTAATGTAGTATATTGTTCCTCTGTTAGTAACTGGATGTTGTCTCATCAATATGTAATTCTGCAGTTGCATCGTGTGACAGAATACCAAATGAATCAATCATCGAGGTCTCTCTTACCCGGATTGAAATTCTATGACGTCGCTTGTGGAGTTCAGTCCCCTCGGACTGTCTGTGTTGTACGCAGGAAAACCAAGTAAATAAATGCGCCGAAGTTTCTTCGGCGCAGTCGAATTTTCTGTACAGCGTATAACGCTGTATCAAACTCTCACCCACGGCCTATGAAACTCTAAGCCAGGGCCCGGTGATGGCCTGTGTTGGCACCTATAGCGGTGTCAGACGCATGACCATGACTAACTTTAACCTTAAATAAAATAACAAACTACTAAGGCTAGAGGGCTGCAATTTGGTATGTGTGATGGCTGGAGGGTGGATGATCAACATACCAATTTGCAGCCCTCTAGGCTAGGTAGTTTTTAAGATCTGAGGGCGGACAGAAAAAGTGCGGACGGAGTCTTAAATACGTTCCGTACAGTATCGCGCATAATTCGTTGATTCTTGGTAATGATAGCAACGTTCGCTGTGCCCTAAGATAAGTGACTATTGCTCTTATAAGTGCTTACATCTTTCCCTGTTTCCTATTTAGGAATGCGCTTATCTATCTGTGGATTTTGGGCTGGTCATTCTTCTCCTTTCATATTCTCTACACAAACGTCTGAGTTTTTTGTGGATACCTCCTGGGCTGTTTAATGCCATTTTTAGCTTAATTCCACATAAAATATTTGCATTATGTTTAGTGAAAAATCATAAAAGAATTTTTCTTAACAGCTATCCAATATTTTCCCATTTGTTATTCCGAGAATTTTCTGCGGTAAATACGAGAGATTTCCAGCCTGGGTAATCGGATTGAAATCGAATTGAATGTAGAATGTAGGCCAAAGCACTGGAACCAAGGTCACTGGAACCTGAGAGTAGAAAGGTTTCATTCAAAGCAGTTGCACTGAATCAGTTGTTAGGAGAGGGTTGAGGAGAGTAAGATGGAAGAAAGAGAAAGAGGTACAGTAAAAGGAACGAAAGGGGTTATATAGCAGCTAGGGGCCTCAGGAAGGCACGCTGCAGAGAACCTGAAGTAACGCCTACAGCCCACACCATGAGGTGCACTGACGCCACTACCCCGGCCCCCCTCTACGTGGGAACCGGATTAAAAGCCAGAGAATCTATTCCGTTTGAATAGATGGAAATGACTGCCATGTCTCTGCCACAATTTCATAACTGATTAATGTTCGTATTCCCGGCCGCTTTTATCCGGACGTCAAAGGAGGATGATGGATTCCCGTTCGGTCTTCGGCTCCGGATTCAGAAGAAGGAAGAAGCGACTAATTGGCCAGCCTATTCATGCTCCTGGAAATTACGTCAGTGTGTTTCATCCTCCTGGAATGAAAAGAAAAAGGGTTTGGAATTTGAATATCTTCATTAACGTGCTCAGATACCTCTACTTAGGCGCCATTTCCGCTAATTGTTTTGGAAAATGTTACACAGAAATTTTGTAATTCGTTATATATCGTTCATTACAGCCTTATTGTGATAGTAGATAGATCTGTTTTCGGTGGCCTTGGTTACACGCTGTAGCGGCTGCACAGAAAACTCGATTGCGCCGAAGAAGAAACCTCGGCGCAATTCCTACCTGTTTAGTTCCTCATTGGACGGGTGGGTATCGTTCTCAGCTAGCACTCTGCTGGCCCCGCGTTCGATTCTCCGACCGGCCAATGAAGAATTAGAGGAATTTACTTCTGGTGACAGAAATTCATTTCTCGTCATAATGTGGTTCGGATTCCACAGTAAACTGAAGGTCCCGTTGCTAGGTAACCAATTGGTTCTTAGCCACGTAAAATTAATCTAATCCTTCGGGCCAGCCCTCTCTAGGAGAGCTGTTAATCAGCTCCTCAGTGGTCTGGTTAAACTAAGGTATACTTAACTTTCTTACTTGTTTAGATTCAGATGATCTGTGGTCAGCTGGAAAAAACACAAGCAGAATAGTCGAAAGAACTAATCCAGGCATGAACAAACAATAGTAGAAAAGAATAGTATAGCAGAATAGTAGAGAAGGGTAGAAAGCACTTCTCACTTTCGAAGTGATTGGGGAAACTGGAATTTAATACAGTTGAAGAACTTGTTTCTTTTATTCATTTTTTATTTTTTGAATAAAGAGGGACGGACGACTGACAGCCCTAGACCAAGAGAAAGAGAAGGTCTGCTCACTTCCCCCCCAAAATCCCCCATGTAGGCGGAGCTTTGTCTACCTCCTTACTGCGTCAGCAATGACAACGTACCTCTGACATACGTCATCGCCTACGTAGTTACCCCAGGTGGGAGGCGACTCCGCCCATTTGGGTAGACCTCGTCTCTCTTGCCCTCGTGACTGCCCTTGCCTGTCTTAGGCTCAAAGAAGTAAAGAAACGTATTTAATGAACAAGGGACTAATTTTAAGGGTAATAATAAGATCTGTCTCCTGGAGGATAAAAGTAGGAGGGATAAACAACTTATAGAAAGATCACATCTTATATATATATATATATATATATATATATATATATATATATATATATATATATATATATATATATATATATATATATATGTGTGTGTGTGTGTGTGAGAGAGAGAGAGAGAGAGAGAGAGAGAGAGAGAGAGAGAGAGAGAGAGAGAGAGAGAGAGAGAGAGAGAAGTAAAACCCTGTTATTTTGTGCCGACTTACATGGAAACATAATATATATATATATATATATATATATATATATATATATATATATATATATATATATATATATATATATATATATATATATATATATATATATGTATGTATGTATATATATACACACACACAGAAGTGAAACCCCTATTGGTTTGTGTACTTACATCAGAACGAGAGAGAGAGAGAGAGAGAATCTGACACACAAGAAGTGAAAGAGAGAAACTCAACGTTCACTCGGTCACAACACGGCATCAAGGTCCGAGGAATATTATAAAATGATGAAAAAATAAACTGGAAGAAGAGACAATAAACGGAAGGACGTTTCACCAGAACGTCCAAAATGTGATAACAAGGCGAACCGAAGAAAAGAAAAAGAAAAGAAAAACATGAAAAGGCAGCGCACAACAAAGAATATGGAGAGACAGTGGACAAAGCCTCGAAAAGAATTACAAGAATGAGGGAAGCAGAACAAAAGTGAAAGGACATGCTTACCGTTTTATCTCTCAGGTCACATTGTTACCCATTGTTAGATGCGGTTGGTGGGCGGCTTGAAGCGCGGGAATAAATGTTGAAATGAAAATACACAGAATGTTACGAATAAAGGAAGAAAGGGCGAAGTGGAGAATTACTTTTCCGTCGGCGCTGGACACTCGTTACGCCTGGTAGACCCAAAAATCCAGGGAATGAGGGAGAAAGCGAAATTGGAAGACGGTGGGAAGCGAAAGACTACATTAAATGAAAGCAGAACAACAATGGCGGGGTGTTTTGAGCCGCAAAAATGAAAAGAAGAACCAAACAAATGTAGATTGTGTTGCAGAAACTTCACAGAAAAGATATAAGCGGGAAAAAAAGAAAAAGAAGTAAGAGAAAGAAATGAATATTACCAAGGAAAATAAGCAAGCTGGAAACCAAAGATGTATCTTATATATATATATGCACAAATATATATATATATATATATATATATATATATATATATATATATATATATATATACTATATATATATATATATATACATACATATATATATACATACATATATATATATATATATATATATATATATATATATATATATATATATATATATATATATATATATATATATATATATAGAATGTATGTTTGTACAGTCGTATCATCACTGGTGACATTCAATTCTCATCCTGTCTCCTCATTTTTCCGTCTTTTCTTTTGCATTTCTGAAACGAGATTCTCTCGTTGTGTTTTCTTTCCATTTTTCCAGCTCATAACCGTGAGCCTCTTTTCATTCTATTTTCAGCCGTCGCAATCTTTCCTTTTTCCTCCCTTTGTGTATCTTACGTCGTCTTCTTCTTCTTCTTCTTCTTCTCTGTTTTCAGTGTTTGCTTTCTCAATTCGCGTTTTGTTGGATATCGTGCGTTGCGTTTGGCTCTGCCTGACGGAAAGCCAATTTTTGGTTTTCTGTAAAAGAAAACTATTTTCCCGGCTTTGTCTGTCCGTCTGCACTTTTTCTGTCCAAACTTTTTTTCTGTCTGCATTTTTTTCTGTCCGCAGGTTTTTCTGTCCGAACTTTTTCTGTCCACTTTTGCTGTCCGCAATTTTCGCACTTTTTTCTGTCCGTACTTTTTTCTGTCGGCACTTTATGCTGTCAGCACTTTTTTCTGTCCGCACTTTATTCTGTCCGCACTTTTTTCTGTCCGCACTTTATTCAGTCCGCACTTTTTTCTGTCCGCACTTTTGCTGTCCGCAATTTTCGCACTTTTTTCTGTCCGCACTTTTGGTGTCCACAATTTTTTCTGTCCGAACTTTTTCTGTCCGCACTTTTGCTGTCCGTACTTTTTTCTGTCCGCACTTTATTCTGTCCGCACTTTTTTCTGTCCGCACTTTATTCTGTCCGCACTTTTTTCTGTCAGCACTTTATTCTGTCCGCACTTTTGCTGTCAGCAATTTTTTCTGTCCGAACTTTTTTCTGTCAGCACTTTATTCTGTCCGCACTTTATTCTGTCCGCACTTTTTTCTGTCCGCACTTTTGCTGTCAGCAATTTTTTCTGTCCGAACTTTTTTCTGTCCGCTCTTTTTGCTGTCCGCACTCTTTTCTGTCCGTCCTCAGATCTTAAAAACTACTGAGGCTAGAGGGCTGCGATTTGGTATGTTTGATGATTGGTGGGTGGATGATCAACATACCAATTTGCAGCCCTCTAGCCTCAGTTGTTGTTAAGATCTGAGGGCGGACAGAAAAAGTGCGGATAGACAGACAAAGCCGGCACAGTAGTTTTCATTCCAGGGAACTAAAAAGGAATAAAAATATATTATATGCACCAAATGAATAAAAAAAGATTGAAACCAGGAAAACTACTTCCTATGGATAAATTACAAATAATGAAACGGAACCAAAGTCTATGATTTATTATATATATATATATATATATATATATATATATATATATATATATATATATATATATATATATATATATATATATATATACACAGGCAGAGGAACAACAGCGGGTCCATGGAAAGGAACAGGAGTCCTGGAAAGCCGGACAAGAGTAGGAAGATCCCGTAGGGGGGTAGCGCCATCAGTGCACCTCATGCGGTGCACTGTAGGCATTACTTAAGGTTCTTTGCAGCGTGCCTTCCTTAGGCGCCTAGCTGCAACCCCTTTCGATTCTTTTACTGTACCTCCTTTCACATTCTCTTTCTTCATCACTTTTCAACCCTCTCCCGAGAGATTCAATTTCTGTTTCACCTTTCAAACTATTTTACCGTCATTTGTTTCTGAATGACCTCATTGCTCCCAGTGCTTCGCCTTTGGCCTAAATTCTGTATTCATTTCAAGAAGAGGAAGAAGAAGCATGTCCGACATAAACAACAGTAATAACAAGGAGGCGAGCGCCTCAGAGACAGGTAAATATTTGGGAGCCAATTTCAACAGATGACCGAGGAGAGGAAAAAGTTTGGGCAGCGTGATGAGAATGAGGTTGGCGAGGGTGTCTGCAGATGAGGAAAGAGCATAATAACAAGCTCGAGAGATGCAGGACAAGCATTCAGAGCACTGGTTCTTAACCTTTTTATTACCACGCCCCCCTCTAAGAGTTGGTCCTTCCTCCACGCCCCCCCCCTCTAAGAGTTGGTCCTTCCTCACGCCCCCCCTCTAAGAGTTGGTCCTTCCCTCCACGCCCCCCTCTAAGAGTTGGTCCTTCCCTCCACGCCCCCTCTAAGATTTGGTCCTTCCCCTCCACGCCCCCTCTCTAAGAGTTGGTCCTTCCCCTCCACCCCCTCTCTAAGAGTTGGTCCTTCCCTCCACGCCCCCTCTAAGAGTTGGTCCTTCCCTCCACGCCCCCTCTAAGAGTTGGTCCTTCCCTCCACGCCCCCTCTAAGAGTTGGTCCTTCCCTCCACGCCCCCCCTCTAAGAGTTGGTCCTTCCTCCACCCCCTTAGAGTTGGTCCTTCCCTAACGGCCCCCTAAGAGTTGGTCCTTCCTTCCCCCTCCAGTTGGTCCTTCCCTCCCCCTCTAAGAGTTGGTCATTCCCTAACGCCCCCAAATGTTGGTCCTTCCCTCCATGCCTCCCCCTCTAAGAGTTGGTCCTTCCCTGTTGTCCTTCCACGCCCCCTCTAAGAGTTTGTTCTTCCCTCCACCCCCTCAAAGAGTTGGTCCTTCCCTCCATGAGTTTGTCCTTCCCTCCACAATGAGTTGGTCCTTCCCTCCACGCCCCCTCTAAGAGTTGGTGTTCCCTCCACGCCCCTTCCAGTTGGTCCTTCCCTCCACGCCCCCTCTAAGAGTTGGTCCTTCCCTCCACGCCCCCTCTAAGAGTTGGTCCTTCCTCCACCCCCAGTTGGTCCTTCCCTAACCCCCCAAAAGTTGGTCCTTTCCATGCCTCCCCCCTCCATGGTCCCCCTCCACGCCCTGTAAGAGTTGTTCCTCCTTCCACGCCCCCTCTAAGAGTTTCACGCCCCCCTCTAAGAGTTGGTCCTTCCTTCCACGCCCCCTCTAAGAGTTTGTCCTTCCCTCCACGTCCCCCCTCTAAGAGTTGGTCCTTCCCTCCACACCCCCTCAGAGTTGGCCCTTCCCTCCACGCCCCCTCTAACAGTTGGTCCTTCCTCCACGCCCCTAACAGTTGCATCTGCATCTATGAGTAAAATTCCCAGATTTAAAGGAAAATGGAAAATAACAGAGAAAGAGAACAGGTGTTTTTTTCTTTTGGGAATAAATTAGTGAGATCCTTGACACTGCTTCTTAGCGACTCTTGCAAAGAGAATAACGAATATAATTAGAGAACTTTTTATTTTTAAATAGGTCTCGCCCCCTGTAAATTGCTTATGCCGCCTTAGGGGGCCTCGCCCCCCAGGTTGAGAACCACTGATTCAGAGGGATAAAATTCGGAGATACATTTCTGACTGTTTCTAGGAATTTAGTTTACACGTTTACTTAAGTTGTATATTATATATAACCGGCTGTTAACTGCGCCATGAGATTTTACTTAGATGATTGTTTTAAATCATTCTTATTAATTAATAAGTAAGAATTTACTTAAAGTTTCATTTATTTTTAAGAGGAGAAAAATACAGTACTGCTGAGTTTTTACTTTTCTGTAAAAGAAATCTATTGTGCCGGCTTTGTCTGTCCGTCCGCGTTTTATTCTGTCCGCCCTCAGATCTTAGAAAACAATAGGCTAGAGGGCTGCTAATTGGTATGTTGATCATCCACCCTCCAATCATCAAACATACCAAATTGCAGCCCTCTAGCCTCAGTAGTTTTTTATTTTATTTAAGGTTAAAGTTAGCCATAATCCTGCTTCTGGCAACGATATAGGATAGGCCACCACCGGGCCGTGGTTAAAGTTTCATGGGCCGCGGCTCATACAGCATTATACCGAGACCACCGAAAGATAGATCTATTTTCGGTGGGCCTTGAATTATTATAAGCTGTTGCGGCTGTACAGAAAACTCGATTGCGCCGACACTTCGGCGCATTTTTTACTTGTTTTAAAGTTTAAATTAATTCCTTTCGAATAAAAAAAATCTTCATGTGACTGCTGCACAGTAGGCATTAGTTTTAGGTTCTTTGCGGCGTTCCTTCGGCCGCTAGCTGCGACCCCTTTCATTCCGTTTACTGTACCTCCGTTCATATTCTCTTTCTTCTATCTTATTTTCCTCAACCCTCTGCTAACAATTGTTTCATGTGCAACTGCGAAGTTTTCCTCCTGTTACGCCTTTCAGACCTTTCTGCGGTCAGTTTCCCTTTCACCGCAGAATGACCGCTTAGGTCCCAGCGCTTGGCCTTTGGCCAAAATTCTATATTCAGTTTGATTCTTCATTATCGTCACCCTCCATATTAATAGAAAGTAATTCATGCGCATGTGAAGATGAGGTGTTGTATCTTCAATTACCTTATTGATATTACCTTATTTTTATTTTATTATTTTTTATAACAATATCAAAGAGATAGAGAGAGAGAGAGAGAGAGAGAGAGTCGTGATTCAGATCGGCATCAAAGGTGATCATTCAATCATGAAGGACTTGGGTAAGGGTATATAATGAATAATTGAGGAGAGATCCAACACGATAAGGTAAAATTACCAATTATTATTCTCTCTCTCTCTCTCTCTCTCTCTCTCTCTCTCTCTCTCTCTCTCTCTCTCTCTCTCTCTCTCTCTCTCTCTCTATATATATATATATATATATATATATATATATATATATATATATACATATATATATATATATATATTATATATATATATATATATATATATATATATATATATATATATATATATATATATATATATACTAGGTCATTATTTAGACTGAATTCTATTTTCTTTTAAATACCCATATTTATCTTGTGTTCCCATCTCACATGATTGATCACTTTTTTAATCTTTATATTTTTTTAACTCTAGGAAAAAGTGAAACACTTCAGTGTAAAATATTTGACATTAACGATCAAGATACAAATTCGCATAGATGAAATCATCATAATTTGATTATTACTCTTGTCTATTTGATAAATTATTTTTACTAAAATTCTTTTCTATCTGTAAACGCAGATTTTAGTGTGAATAAATAGGCTCAGATATACCAGATGAACTATGCATAGTATCCCGTCCGCTGGTATAGTGGTTAGTGTCGTGGAATGCCACTCGGGTGTAGCTGGTTCGCGTCTATCTGCCCCAGGGCGATGAATAGATATCACTGGCTCTGTATCACGATCAGTTACTGCTGCAGTGTTGGGGCCGTCTGCTGCGGTGGGAGGTTGGAACCAACGTTCTCTGGAAGCTTCAAGAATTTCAAGTCAGTGGCCCCTTTGGTGGGCTTGTTCCATGTGAATAGGTTTCAGCTACTGAAATATAATAATAATAATAATAATAATAATAATAATAATTATTATTATTATTATTATTATTATTATTATTATTATTATTATTATTATTTTATTTTGTATTTTTATTTTTATTTTATTTTTATTTTTTGCAGAAAAATAACATGCGTACATAAAAATATAAATATATAAAAATATATTTTGCTTTAATTATTCAAAGGCATTCTCGCACCCCCAAGGGGGCGAACACCCCTGGTTAAGAACCACTGCCTTAATGGATTGTTTACCTCAGGGGCCGAGATTGTCTTGGAATATTCAGAGGGATCTTGATAACATTCACATTACCCAAAGACTGATAATCGGTTTTGGCACAATCGCAAGATGCGTTATGTTTGATAGAACAGTCTTTCTGTATCATATTTGTTCTGTTTCTGGGCCTTGGATGCTTGTAGCTACTCTTTTATTTCCTTTCATCTCCTCGACTCTTATCTAACCCAGTTGTTTATCCTGATATATTTTCTGTCAATGTCATTTTGTCTTTTTGGGCGTATGGAAAAGGTAACTCCTATTTCTATATATATATATATATATATATATATATATATATATATATATATATATATATATATATATATATATATATATATATATATGTATGTGTGTGTGTGTGTATGTATGTATATATATACATATATTTAAAAGGTATATATACTGTATATACATATATATATATATATATATATGAAATTTTTTATCACACCGTGATTTATATACAATCATGAAGCTACAAATGTCGCTTAATATCAAATTCACGCTACCTCGGGAATATCCCCGATGGGGAATTATCATCGAAGGGGAATTTATGAGTGACAAATGGACTGGTACTGTCGGGTCTCGAACCCACGACACACGTCGACTGGAGTCGCTGGATCAGTACCTGTGTCGTGGGTTCGAGACTCGGCAGTACCAGCCCGTTTCCCCATCGGGGATATTCCCGAGGTATCGTGAATTTGATATTAAGCGACACTCGTAGAAGGAACCGGTAATCATGGCGATGGAAAATACTCCAGGAAAAATAAAAAGGTAGACAAGAATCCAAGAGATGAGACAATAAATAAATCAATCAGTGAATCAAGAAATAGGTAAAATCACCAAAGAAATTATGATTGCGCCGAAACGCATTACCAGTCTTTGGTACGTGTATGCTACGTGATGGCAGAATCCTCTCATTGGAGTAAACTGGATGGCGAATCGTATAATAATAATTATACGCGATGCTATGCATAGTTCATTTGGTATATCTGAAGCAGTTTTATGATAAAAAGAGCTTGCTTATTTTTTTAATTTCTTCAAAGTGACGGTTAGTGTTCATGGGACGAGTGACGGCTTTCAGCTTAGATTTGTATCACACTAATATCTACCTTTACAGAAAAAAGAAAATATCGGTATAAGAGAATTTGTTAAAAAACAACAACAGTAATAATCGGATTATGATGGCTTTTCTGTTTACGAATACGTACCTTGATCGTTTATGCCAAATGTTTAATATCAAGTATTTCATGTGACTCTGTGTTATGTTTTAATCATTCCTAATAGAGTTAATAAAAAGATAAAGGCTTAAAAAAGTGATCAGTTATGAGGTGAGACCTCTAGGTCAATATGAAAATTTAATAGAGAATAGATTTCAGTTTAAAAAGGAACCTTAGTAATATCTACAGTGGCCTTCATAGATGATGCTCCTACTGGAGAGAGAGAGAGAGAGAGAGAGAGAGAGAGAGAGAGAGAGAGAGAGAGAGAGAGAGAGAGAGAGAGAGATTTAAAAGCAAGAGAGTTGCCATATGGTCCTCTCCATATATTGCCAGAATATTCGTACTAAAGACCTTATGAGGACCAGCCCAGAGAGAGACTCCTTGAAGCAGACCAATGTATCATATCTGTTCAAAGCGAGGTTGTCCCGGCTCATACGTGGGTAGGACTACGATGAGACTACCTAAGAGGATCTCCTGTCCCCAAAAGGAGAAACTACAAAGCACCGAAGGCGAGAGACGCACAGATGTTACTTGAGACGCCTGTGGCTTCTCGGGTAGTTCCTAAGCCAACAGGAGAAGTCCTCCCTGAACACAGCGCAGAGACCGTTCCTCCTGACCACCAGTATTAGACGCCCCTTTAACCAGTTGCTAGAAAGTCCCAGGACTGATAATCACTCCCCCGTCTCTCCACCAAAGGCGAGGTTGATGTGACGCAACAGTGAAAGATAAAGTACTGGCTTAGCGGCGCGCTAGATTTTTTCCTCAGCATCCTGCCCCTGCCTCCACCTTTCCTCCAATCCGACCACCTTGTATAAAAGACCCCAGACTCACCGTTACAAATCAGTCTGCTCGCGTCTTCTGGCGTGACCAGGCTCAGTAGAGCCTGAGAGTTAGGTGGCTCAGTAACGCGAGAAACCACTTACCCAAGGAACGCCTTAAGCTGTATAAAACCTACGGTCGATACACGCCTTATTTCATTACCTGCTCGGTATTCGGTCGTAAACATTGAAATTCCTTTGCAGCTTAGATGCAGTATTTCTTTTCCATTAAAAGAATTCCCGCCAAACAGCGTTTACGTCTGCATTAAGGAAAGAATTGCCAATGTAGGAGTGCCACTGGCGGAAACCAGTAAAGGGAATAAGGAATATTAAGGAAGGTCCCAAAAACGGAGAGGAATTGAATGCAGCGGATGAAGGGATCAAATTTAATTCCATTTGGTTTGAAAGAGGGACTTCTGCCTACCAATAATAATAATAATAATAATAATAATAATAATAATAATAATAATAATAATAATAATAATAATAATAATATGATGAACCAAGGAACCCCTGTAAAGAGGCTATAATATTGAGAACTAAAAACCACAGCAGTGTTAAAAATATTTATGCACAGAGTTAAAAATGATAAGGAAAGACTTTCAGATACTACTCCCTATCCTCATCAATAATAATAATAATAATAATAATAATAATAATAATAATAATAATAATAATCTTTACTGAATCCTTTTATACGAGCATAATCCATACACCATTCTAATTGAAATTTGAAAAATGCAAACGGCTCGAAATCCAAATTGGATATTGTACGTTGCCATATACAATTTAATGGCTGAAAAGTCATCGCATGAAATATTACTCTGTCAGTTCAGGCATCTGTTGCTAACCATTGCGTCTCTGACCTCGCCACATTTCTGCCAGAGGTTTTTGAGTTTTCTGTAAAAGAAAACTATTATAGAGATGGCTATTTGTCTGTCCGTGCGCACTTTTTCTGTCCGCCCTCAGATCTTAAAAATTCCTGAGGCTAGATGGCTGCAAATTGGTTTGTTGATCATCCACCCTTCAGTCATCAAACATAACAAATTGCAGCCCTCTAGCCTCCTCAGTAGTTTTGATTTTATTTAAGGTTAAGGTTGGCCATGATCGTGCGTCTGGCACCGCTATAGGTGCCAGCAACACAGGCCACCACCGGCCTTGAGTGAAAGTTTCATGGGTCGCTTCTAAGAGTTTCATGGGCCGTGGCTGAGAGTTTCATACAGCATTATACGCTGTACAGACAACTCGATTGCGCCGAAGAAACTTCGGCTCATTTTTAATTTTAATTTTTTTATTTTTATTTTGTTTTATTTTTTTTTTTTTTTTTGCCAAAGTCAATTAATGATCACATTTGTACTCGAAGAGAGAAGGCAATTCGATTGATGTCAACCGAAGCCAAATAACCCTGACTCCCGTTTCGAGTCTGGGGTGCCTCGCCGGCTCTCCCATTTTGATGTTGCGAGCCTCTGCAGGTTTCCGGCGCATTGTCATAAGTGTTTTATCATCAGCTCCCTAATTAGGGCGTCAAATGGTAGGTACCTCATTTCGGTATTTTCAGGTGATGACATTCGTGACTTCTCTCTGGGGAAGGCTAATTTCTCCGTCTGCTTCGTGTTTGCTTGCTAGGAACTTTCGTTACATTGTTTTTGTTTGATTTTGCAAATAAGGATTTGACTTGTTCCAAATAATGATTGATATTTTATTTGCTAAAGTATTTTTCATCTGTTTCTTCCCTACAATGCCTTTCCCTGTTCTAAAGATGGTGAATCATTAGTTATTTTATTAGCATGTAATATGCTCCGTCAATTCCTAGGTATTATTACTACTTTTTCTGTCCGCCCTCAGATCTTAAAAACTACTGAGGCTAGAGGGTTGCAACTTGGTATGTTGATCATCCACCCTCCAATCATCAAACATACCAAATTGCAGCCCTCTAGCCTCCTCAGTAGTTTTTATTTGATATATGGTTAAAGTTAGCCATAATCTTACTTCTGGCAGCGCTGTAAGTACCAACAACTCAGTCCACCACCTCACCGTGGTTGAGTTTCATGGGCCGTGGCTGAGGCCACCACCGGGCCGTGGCTGAGTTTAATGGGCTATGCTGAAAGTTTCATACAGCATTATACTCTGCCCAGAAAACTCGATTGCGCCGAAGAATTTTCGGAGCATATTTTACCTGTTTAATTTCATTTTCCTAACGATCTTTGACTCGAAAATTTGTAATATACTTTCTCATATACCTGTCAAATGTTTCACCACTTGTCCCATTTTCGAGACAAGTGCATCATAATTTTCCAAATGCTGAAAAAAATATATATACAACTTTTCAGTTTCCGAGTAAAGGGCGTCAGTCTTTCCCAAATTCTGGCTAAAAGTAGTCCATGAATTTTAAATTGCTCTCCCAAATGTCTCATTTTTAGCATGTGGTGTGGGGCCGAGGATATCACTGAAAAATTCATCCATTTTTTTCATTTCCTACAATTGTATTTCATTAGTTGTCCACTTTTCATGAAAGTATTTCCTACAATTGCATTTCATTAGTTTTTTATGAAAGTATTTCCTACAATTGTATTTCATTTTGTCCACTTTTCATGTATTGAAATTTCCTACAATTGCATTTCGTTTTTATGAAAGTATTTCCTACAATTGTATTTCATTAGTTGTCCACTTTTCATGAAAGTATTTCCTACAATTGCATTTCATTTTTTATGAAAGTATTTCCTACAATTGTATTGAAAGTACTTCCTACAGTTGTATTTCATTTTTCATGAAAGTATTTCGTACAATTGTATTTCATTAGTTGTCCACTTCTCATGAAAGTATTTCCTACAGTTGTATTTCATTTTTTATGAAAGTATTTCCTACAATTGTATTTAATTTTTCATGAAAGTATTTCCTACATTTGTATTTCATTAGTTGTCCACTTTTCATGAAAGTATTTTCTACAATTGTATTTCATTTTTCATGAAAGTATTTCCTACAATTGTATTTCATTAGTTGTCCACTTTTCATGAAAGTATTTCCTACAGTTGCATTTCATTAGTTGTCCTCTTTTCATGAAAGTTTTCCTACAATTGCATTTCATTAGTTGTCTATTTTTCATGAAAGTTTTTCCCACAATTTTATTTCATTAGTTGTCCACTTTTCTTGAAATTATTTCCTACAATTGTATTTCATTAGCTGTCCACTTTCCATGAAAGTGTTTCCTACAATTGTATTTCAGTAGTTATCCTTTTTCCTTGAAAGTGTTTCCTACAATTGTATTTCATTAGTTATCCTTTTTCCTTGAAAGTGTTTCCTACAATTGTATTTCATTAGTTATCCTTTTTCCTTGAAAGTGTTTCCTACAGTTGTATTTCATTAGTTATCCTTTTTCCTTGAAAGTGTTTCCTACAATTGTATTTCATTAGTTATCCAATTGCATTTTTCCTTGAAAGTGTTTCCTACAATTGTATTTCATTAGTTATCCATTTTCCTTGAAAGTGTTTCCTACAGTTGTATTTCATTAGTTATCCTTTTTCCTTGAAAGTGTTTCCTACAATTGTATTTCATTAGTTATCCTTTTTCCTTGAAAGTGTTTCCTACAATTGTATTTCATTAGTTATCCTTTTTCCTTGAAAGTGTTTCCTACAATTGTATTTCATTAGTTATCCATTTTTCCTTGAAAGTTTTTCCTACAATTGTATTTCATTAGTTATCCACTTTTCCTTGAAAGTGTTTCCTACAATTGTATTTCATTAGTTATCCTTTTTCCTTGAAAGTGTTTCCTACAATTGTATTTCATTAGTTATCCTTTTCCTTGAAAGTGTTTCCTACAATTGTATTTCATTAGTTATCCTTTTTCCTTGAAAGTGTTTCCTACAATTGTATTTCATTAGTTGTCCACTTTCCATGAAAGTGTTTCCTACAATTGTATCTCATTAGTTGTCCACTTTTCATGAAAATATTCCTTACAGTTGCATTTCATTAGTTGTCCACTTTACATGAAAGTGTATCCTACAGTTGTATTTCATTAGTTGTCCACTTTCCATGAAAGTGTTCCCTACAATTGCATTTCATTAGTTGGCCATTTTGCATGAAAGTGTTTCCTACAATTGTATTTCATTAGTTGGCCATTTTGCATGAAAGTGTTTCCTACAATTGTATTTCATTAGTTGGCCATTTTGCATGAAATCATAATCTACAATTATATTTCATTAGTTGTCCACTTTTCATGAAAGTATTTCCTACAGTTGTATTTCATTAGTGTCCACTTTCCATGAAAGTATATCCTAGTTTTATTTCATTAGCTGTCCACTTCCTACAGTTTTACTTTTTATGAAAGTATTTCCTACAATTGTCGTCCATTTTCCATGAAAGTGCCAATCATTTTTTTTTTTTTCATTTCCCAGACAATTTCATTATCAGGGCTCTTTTAAGCGTTACTATTATTTTGCTTTTCTGCAGAGTGCTTCTTTGGGGTTCATAGTCTTAAACTAATAATGAAAAAATTCTTTTTTTTCTCTCTTTTTTCGATTGAATGCAATCGTCACTCTCTCTAATGAGACAAATAAAGAATAATGTCTTCACTATCAACATACCACTGATTCATTTTCAAAATTCGTCATTACGCACCTTTCAAGTTTCGTTTGACCATTCTGTACAGTTTACCCATTTAGGAAAGCGAATATTATTTTGTGAAAAGATTGTATGTTATATGTGTATATAATAATGAAAATATATATTTATATATCTTTATATATATATATATATATATATTAGACAAATTATAATGTCTATATATCAACATACCACCTGATTCATCAAAATTCGTCATAAAACACTATTTGTTTTGTTTTGCAACCATTCTTTCAGCACTTCCATTTGCAACGTTCAAATTGTGTTTTATGGGTATGTTTTTATCTTCATATTATACTGTAGTAATGCAGTAAAAACATTATTTATATTATATATATATATATATATATATATATATGCAATATATAAATTGTGTGTTTTATGTGTTTTTATATATATATGTGTGTGTATATATATATAAGACATTATATATATGTGTGTGTGTGTATATATATATATATATATATATATATATATGTGTGTGTGTGTGTGTGTGTATATATATATATATATATATATATATATATATATATATAATATATATATGTATGTGTGTGAATGAGGAGGGAACACAACTTACATTCTTATATTAAAGAAAACATTATATCTCAAGACAGCAATTTTGTTTCATATATATATGAAGACTGACACAGGTTCCCTGTTTTCCTTTTCCATTTTCCTTATTTTACCACGTCGTTGGTCGCAGATATATGGCAGCCATCCCTCCCTAATAAACCGTGCAGTTTATGCTTCAGGAGTAAAAGTGAATATTACGTTTCTGTCACATGGATTTCTAAAAAAAATATATATATATTTTTTATGTATGTCTTCTATTTAAATATTCGTTGCTGTCTCGATTCATATTTTTATTTATGCATGTGTTTCAGTCATCTTTTATTTTCAAGTTTACTTCCTTTCAGGTTTTTGCATTTTGAATGTCTACGTCGTTTTTCCTGATGAAAAATACTGAAGTTTCTTCTTCTGCCATCTGAGTACTTTTCTGCCACGTGAAGTAAGGATTTTTTTTTTTTTTTTTGTTTTGTTTTGTTTACTTGGTTAATAGGTTTAGATATAGGTCAGTCATTTCCTTAATATCTGAAGCTTTATCTCTCTCTCTCTCTCTCTCTCTCTCTCTCTCTCTCTCTCTCTCTCTCTCTCTTCTCTCTCTTCTCTTCTCTTCTCTGGAACTCAATTTTCTCTCTTCTCTCTCTCTCTCTCTCTCTCTCTCTCTCTCTCTCTCTCTCTCTCTCTCTCTCTCTCTCTCTGAAACTTGACCCTTCTCTCTCGTCTCTCTGTATACAATTTCGTAACTGATTGAGTCTCGCATTTCACGACTTTTGTCTCTCTGCGTCAAAGGAGAGATGATTTCGTATTCAGTCTCCGACTCTTTATTAAGAAGAAGAAGAAAAAGAAGAAGAAGAGGCTAATTGGCCAAGCTATTCGTATTCACGGAAATTACGTAAAGTGTCTCGTCTTACAACACGGCGAGTTTGAAATGTGAATCTCCTCATTAACTCGATCAATGTTTTCCACTCGAGATATGGCGGAAAACGGTCTGTTTATTCCGTTGACAACACGAGCCAGGTTGTAATTTTGTCATTAGCGATGATGAAACCAATTGACAAAATTTTCGTGGGTTGTTTAGTGAACTATTTCCTAGTTTCTCTTGTATGTCATTTTATGGGCAATCGATGGAGTGTTATACAAAACAAGTAAAAAATGCAACAGCCGAGTTTTCTGTACAGCGTATAATCAAGGCTGCCGAAAATGGATTTATCTTCCGGTGATCTCGGAATAATGCTGTATTAGCCGCGGCCCATGAAACTAACCACGGCCCGGTTGTGACCTGGCCTAGCCCTTCTTTGGCTGAGTCGGTTGAGCTTCGGACTGTCATTCGACGGGCCGGAGTTCAATTCCTGCGGCCGGCTGATGAAGAGTTAGAGGAATTTATTTCTGGTGATAGAAATCCATTTCTCGCTATACTGTGGTTCGGATTCCACAATAAGCTGTAGGTCCCGTTGCTAAGTAACCAATTGGTTCTTAGCCACGTAAAATAAGTCTAATCCTTCGGGCCAGCCCTAGGAGAACTGTTAATCAGCTCAGTGGTCTGGTAAAACTAAGGTATACTTACTTTTTCTTTGTGACCTGGCCTGTATCGATGCCAGGTGCACGATCATGGCTAACTTTAACCGTAAATAAAATGAAAGCTACTGAGGCTAGAGGGCTGCAATTTGATACGTATGATGATTGGAGGGTGGATGGTGAACATACCAATTTGCAGCCCTCTAGCCTGGGTAGTTTTTAAGATCTGAGGGCGGAAAGAAAAAAGTGCTGACAGACTAAAGTACGGACGGACAGACAAAGCCGGCACAATAGTTTTCTTTTACAAAAAAAAAAAAAAAAAAAAAACATAAAGCGAAGGATTCGTTACTTTCGTATGTCCCAAAAAAATAATTTTGTTGAAATCAAGAGATAACAAAATTGTAAGGTCAGTTATTAAAAGATATAAAAATAATTTGAAAATGAATAACGATGAAAGAGGAAATATGGTAAAAGATATAAAATAAATAAATAATCAAAATAGTTGAATTCTAGAATGAATAACGACACTTACACCAAAACCATGAAAGAGGAGAGGCCCCCCCAACTGCCCCCCCCCCTCCAAAAAAAAAGATATAAAATCGAGACCTTGTGCAAAATAATCCAAGCGTCAGAGAAAACAAAATTAAGAAGATGGAAAAAAAAAAAGTTTTATATCCAAAACGTAAACAATGCAGAAAGAAAGCGGGGTGGAAAGTATTCTCCAAAGTACGTACACTTTTAAAAAGAGCTGGAGTTAAACTCTGTTATTTTACATAAAAAAACTAAAAGCAAAAGAAAACAAGAGCAAACAACTGCAAGTTTCAAGAGAGGAACCCGGGATCCTAAAAATTCACGCAAGAAGAAGCTGCGACAAAAAAGCATCAACAGGGTGAAGGTCCGCGGAGCTGGCAAATATTTGGAAGCCAATTTAACCAGATGACCGAGGAGGGAAAACTCTGTGCTACATAATGAGAATGAGGTCTCATGGCGAGGACGATGATGAGGTAAGTGAGAGAGAGAGAGAGAGAGAGAGAGAGAGAGAGAGAGAGAGGAATGTAGGCTGAGAGTGAAGATGACGCGGGAAGGCTGGGTCAGGTGAAGGAATTCAATTAAGAAAAGAGAGGAATGTTTGGGTTAGATATTTTAAACATTTTTTTTTTTGCACAGAATAAAATGTTAAAATAATGTTAACCATGCTAAATAGCTGAAGTTTAATGAAACTGCATACTCTGTGGTGTTTTAGAAACCTGTTTATCCAAACTTGTTATTCATTTTGATTTTATTAATTCTGACTAGTGCCATTTTCAATTTGTAATGTATTCAATAGATATGGAACTTTATTGAAGTCAGTTGCATAGTTATGAATATTTTCATAATTATTAAGTTGCAAATACACTAGAAGGAACTGATAAGATACTGACAAAAAGTTTTTCACTAAAAACAATCTATTAACTCGCCAATGAGTTTATTGCTGTCATTTTAGAAGAAAGGAGGCTAGCAGTACTTCAGGTATAAGAGAAAGGTAAACAGTTACAAACAATGACTTTTATAACGTTAAAAAATAACTGATTTAATCTAGACACATTCTATTCTCAATGAAGATGCAGCGATAATGAGCCCACACACGAGAGAGAGAGAGAGAGAGAGAGAGAGAGAGAGAGAGAGAGAGAGAGAGAGAGAGAGAGAGAGAGAGAGAGATCACGTACAAGATACGAATGATACCCATCTACAATCCTTTACGTAAGAGAGAAAGAAAAAGGTGCTTCAGGTCAGGGGATGAGAAAAGGGGTACATCCTTTACGTCAGCCTCAGCCTTTGATCTGTCCTTACAGACCCTCTTTCCTCTGTGGATGTGATGTACAGTATTTCTGTATCAGATGGGAAGATCACGATTGGAGTAGGGATGTTTGTTGTGTGTGTATACATACAAAACACACACACACACACACACACACACACACATATATATATATATATATATATATATATATATATATATATATATATATATATATATATATACTGCAGAAATAATCAACACACAGTCACGTGTGGAACAGAAGTAAATTTCTGACTCACATCAGGATCGAACCCAGGTCTTTCAGTTGAAAGGCAAGGGCGCTGCCCACAAGACCATACATATGTGTGTGTGTTTGTGTATATTGTACTCATAAACTAGACCCCCTTCAGTTTTGCACAAACCAGTCATTATCATCCATGCATTCAAGACATTAATAATAATAATAATAATAATAATAATAATAATAATAATAATAATAATTAATAATAATAATAATAATAATGACAAATACGTCTATACAATACTCATCAATAAAATCCTTTACAAAATCACAATTGAGAAGGAGTCAGGGGTTGGAGCACAGCGAAGAACACTCGCACAACAGAAAATTGACGAAGCTAACTGAATACGTCTCTGTAAAAGGGAAATCCGCCTCAAATGATTTTGCAATTACATTCTCTCGATCTAAGGGACGCGTAATCTGAGGGAGGGATTTTTCTCTGTAATCTGTATCCTGATACAAGGCGGGATTCAGTATTGGGATATTGGAACAGTTCATTCCAGCCCAGACCTTTCTGTTGATCCTTCCAATAACGTCTATTGATAGAAAATTTTCATGTGAGGTGGACTCAGTAAAAGGGGAAATCGTTCGCTTTTAGTTTTCTGTAAAAGAAAACTATTGTGCCGGATTTGTCTGTCCGTCCGCACTTTTTCTGTCCTCTCTTTTTCTGTCCGCCCTCAGATCTCAAAAACTACTGAGGCTAGAGGGCTGCAAATTGGTATGTTGATCATCCACCCCCCAATCATCAAACATACCAAATTGCAGCCCTCTTGCCTCAGTAGCTTTTATTTTATTTAAGGTTAAAGTTATCCGTGGGTCGTTCGTCTGGCAGACATATACTTGACCGCATCTGGGGAGTGACTGAGTGCTGGCTGGTCGCTCCTGATAGTTTTATACAGCGTTATACGTTGTACAGAAAACTCGATTGCGCCGAAGAAACTTCGGCGTATTTTTTACTTGTTTTGATATGGTTTTTCAAGTGGTTTTTGATATGGTTTAGTATAACTTTCGAACCAAAAAGGGTGTTAATGATCTAGATTCTTCTGATCTGAGTGTCTTCGAAAAATATTTTTACATAAATATTATGAATAAATATTGGAGGAATATTGCGACCGTATTTTTGAAGTTTCCGTAAAGTAATTGAAGTATACTGGAATTTAATTTAACGTAGTTGTTATAGGATGATCAAATGCATAAAAAGGCGATAAGAAATCACTCATTTTTATATCAGAGATTCACGTAAAATTGCTTTCTAACTCTACTCATTTATTTTTATGATCTTCAGTACCTTTTTTTTTTGTGGTCAAAGGATTGAATGAGGTCTGTAGCTCGTTTAGCTGAGGTGTGAAATCCTCAGCTAAAGGAGATGGACAGCTAGAAGTGAACGGACCAAAGATAGTATATGAAACAGGTTTACAGGAGGAGGGTGGATGTGTCATGTCTCCCATACCCTCCCAATCCCCTACCTACCCCACCCCGGGACAAACAGGTTTGCAGGAGGAGGGTGGATGCGTCATGTCTCCCTTACCCTCTCAATCCCCTACCTACCCCGCCAGGGACAAACAGGTTTGCAGGAGGAGGGTGGATGTGTCATGTCTCCCTTACCCTCCCAATCCCCTACCTACCCACCCCAGCCCCACCCGGGGCGGACAAACAAGATCCACTTGGATTTTATTATTATTATTATTATTATTATTATTATTATTATTATTATTATTATTATTATTATTATTATTATTGACATGTGCTAAACTCTATTAAGTACTCAAACAAATAAATCAGCCAATTCATAAGTCCAAATGCTACAAATTCCAAAAACAGTTAGGGAATTGTTTGCTTCTGTTTACAATTTATTGACTGAAAAGTAATTGGATGAAACATCATGATACCCACCCAGGCACCTACCTGCCCCGTGATAATGATCTCTGTCCTGGCAATAGTTCAGGAACATAGTTTATGTTTCAGCCAGAACCAATTAATTATCACATTTCCCACTTGAAAAGAGGGAGTGGCGAATTTCAGATCATTTGAACCAAAACCCAAATGACCCATTGTCTATGTTAGCTTTTTTGTGGTTGATAATGATTGAATCCTGCCTGTAGTTAATTGATCGACTCATCTTTCTGTATTTCTCTTTATCTCTTCTTACTTCTTCCTAATGAACACCATAATATCCTTGGGAAGCTTCAAGAATTTCAAGTCAGTGGGCCTACCAAAAGTGGCCTTTTTGGGCTTGTTCCATATGCTTGTTCCATATGAATAAGTTCATCTACTGAATAATAATAATAATAATAATAACAATAATAATAATATCCTGTTCAAGTTAAGCGCGTCGTCGGTTCTCTTATTTCGATAAGTGGTTCAGTTGTTGTGGGGATTTTATTTGCTTTGTCGATAGGAGCCTAACCATACTGTCAAATGCCACAGCATTTCTCTTTTTACCAGCCTTTGATTTTCAAACTTCCCGTATTTTTATGCTAAGTGGCTGATTTGGGCTTTTTTCAAGAAGTATTTCGGGAGCTTCTCTGAACGCAAGTGATTCGTGTCCTTTTTTAGTTTTCTGTAAAAGAAAACTGTTGTGCCGGCTTTATCGGTCCGTCCGCACTTTTTGCTGTCCGTTGTTTTTCTGTCCGCCCTCAGATCTTAAAAACTATTGAGGCTAGAGGGCTGCAAAAATTGGTATGTTGATCATCCTTCCTCCAATCATCAAACATACCAAATTGCAGCCTTCTAGCCTCAGCAGTTTTTTTTAAATTTTATTTAAGGTAAAAGTTAGCCATAATCGTGCTTCTGGCAACGATATAGGATAGGCCACCACCGTGCAGTGGTTAAAGTTTCATGGGCCGCGGCTCATACAGCATTACTATACCGAGACCACTGAAAGATAGATGTTTTCGGTAGCCTTGATTATAAGCTGTAGCAGCTGTACAGAAAACTCGATTGCGCCGAAGAAACCTCGGCGTATTTTTACTTGTTTCGTTTAATCTTCGGTGAGTTATTAGTTCTCCATTAGTTCCCCCTTGAGATTATCATATTAAGCTTTTTCATTTCATCAAATGTGCTTTATCCATTTCCTAGTTTTGTCGCTAAATAATTCATACATCATCCGAGATATTTCCTCCATCATTCACAGTTCAATTTTAATATATTTTTCTAAACCTTGGAAAGATTACTTTAATCCTTTTTCTTTTTTAAGGTTAGTATTCCGATTAACATTTTCTTTTCAGTTTTCACTTCAAAATTTAATTTAATTTTTTTTTTTACAAGTTTCTGACTCAAGGTCTTCATCTCTTTTGTCTTTTGTTTCCACCATGTTCCCATTAAGAGCCCAGTGTTTCCTCAGTGTTCCCATTTAGATCCTGGTGACTCATCAGTTTCCCCGTTCAGAGCCCAGTGATTCGTCACTTTCCCCATTCAAAGGCCAGTGACTCGTCACTTTCCCCATTCAGAGCCCAGTGACTCGTCACTTTCCCCATTCAGAGGCCAGTGACTCATCACTTTCCCCATTCAAAGGCCAGTGACTCGTCACTTTCCCCATTCAGAGGCCAGTGACTCGTCACTTTCCCCATTCAGAGCCCAGTGACTCGTCACTTTCCCCATTCAGAGGCCAGTGACTCATCACTTTCCCCATTCAAAGGCCAGTGACTCGTCACTTTCCCCATTCAGAGGCCAGTGACTCATCACCATTCAAAGGCCAGTGACTCGTCACTTTCCCCATTCAGAGCCCAGTGAGCCATTCAAAGGCCAGTGACTCGTCACTTTCCCCCATTCCTCGTCACTTTCCCCATTCAGAGCCCAGTGACTCGTCACTTTCCCATTCAGGCCAGTGACTCATCAGAGGCCAGTGACTCGTCACTTTCCCATTCAGAGCCCAGTGACTCATCACTTTCCCCATTCAAAGGCCAGTGACTCGTCACTTTCCCCATTCAGAGGCCAGTGACTCGTCACTTTCCCCATTCAGAGGCCAGTGACTCGTCACTTTCCCCATTCAGAGCCCAGTGACTCGTCACTTTCCCCATTCAGAGGCCAGTGACTCGTCACTTTCCCCATTCAGAGGCCAGTGACTCATCACTTTCCCCATTCAAAGGCCAGTGACTCGTCACTTTCCCCATTCAGAGGCCAGTGACTCATCACTTTCCCATTCAAGGCCAGTCACTTTCCCCATTCAGAGCCCAGTGACTCGTCACTTTCCCATTTCCCATTTCAAAGGCCAGTGAGTCACTTTCCCCATTCAGAGCCAGTGACTCGTCACTTTCCCCATTCAGAGCCCAGTGACTCGTCACACATTCAGAGGCCAGTGACTCCATTCCCCATTCAGAGCCCAGTGACTCGTCACTTTCCCATTCAGAGCCCAGTGACTCGTCACTTTCCCCATTCAAAGGCCAGTGACTCGTCACTTTCCCCATTCAGAGCCCAGTGACTCGTCACTTTCCCCATTCAGAGCCCAGTCACTTTCCCCATTCCAGTGACTCGTCACTTTCCCCATTCAAAGGCCAGTGACTCGTCACTTTCACCATTCAGTGACTCGTCACTTTCCCCATTTTGACTCGTCACTTTCCCCATTCAGAGCCCAGTGACTCGTCACTTTCCCCATCAGAGGCCAGTGACTCGTCACTTTCCCCATTCAGAGAGTGACTCTTCACTTTCCCCATTCAGGCCAGTGACTCATCACTTTTCCCATTGAGAGACCAGTGCCTCATCACTTTCCCCCAGTCAAAGCCCAGTGCCTCGTCACTTTCCCCCATTCAGAGCCCAGTGATCACTTTCCCCATTCAGAGTCCAGTGACTCGTCACTTTCCCCATTCAGAGTCCAGTGCCTCATCACTTTCCCATTCAGAGCCCAGTGCCTCATCACTTTCCCCAGTCAAAGCCCAGTGCCTCGTCACTTTCCCCATTCAGAGCCCAGTGACTCGTCACTTTCCCCATTCAAAGGCCAGTGACTCGTCACTTTCCCCATTCAGAGGCCAGTGACTCATCACTTTTCCCATTGAGAGACCAGTGCCTCATCACTTTCCCCAGTCAAAGCCCAGTGCCTCGTCACTTTCCCCATTCAGAGGCCAGTGACTCACTTTCCCATGTCCCTCGTCACTTTCCCCATTCAGAGTCCAGTGTTCATGTGTGCCTTTTGTAGTTGTCACTTTCCCCATTCAGGCCCAGTGACTCATCACTTTTCCCATTGAGTCCAGTGACTCATTCGTCCCTTCTGATATCTGCCGTTCAAAATCGGTTCTGTCAAAAGGTTATTGATCACCACTATTGTTCTGTTTACATAATTCAGGCTCGCTATTTTTTTTACCTGTTTTTATGGGTTTTTTTCCCAGGTGGTTTCAGTAACAGTCTTCTGTTTGTTGTGATTTTGGAATGAAGTAAAATATATTTTGAATATTTCCTGTCTTCTACCTTGCTGTGTACAGTTGTTTTTAATACAGTGTTTATATGGCCAAGAGCTAAAATAATTTTATTATTATTATTATTATTATTATTATTATTATTATTATTATTATTATTATTATTATTATTATTACTTGCAGTCTATTGGCTCCAATTAGGCCAGGCCTGATAGAAAAATGTATTCAAGGAAGGAAAAACTGATAAAGCATTTTATGCAAAATCAGAAAACCTTATTAAACAGTTGACAAGAAAATGGAAGCAGAAAAATGTCGAATTACTTATCAATATGAAACACGAAGTTGATAAAAGCTAATAAATAAAAGTTGATAAAGCACGCGAATGAAGAAATTGATGGCGAAAATTGAAGATTAAATCATTCAGCTTGAAAACCACAAAAACGCCGAGGAAGTCCTTGGCACGAGATTGCAGAAAACAGCTGGAAATACTTTGATTTAAAATAATGATTTAAAGATTGAGAGGTCAAGTTTTACTAAGCAAGTTTGTGAATAGCGGAAGAGATTTTAACAAAACTGAAAAAAATACTAACTTTGTGAAGTATTTGCCTCATTAAATATAATATAGGAACTTGATATAAACAAGTAAAAAATGCGCCGAAGTTTCTTCGGCGCAATCGAGTTTTCTGTACAGCTTATAATCAAGGCCACCGAAAATTTATCTATCTTTCGATGGTCTCGGTATCATGCTGTATGAGCCGCGGCCCATAAAACTCTCAGTTGACCGTGGTGGCCTGTGTTGTTGCGTTGCCAGAAGCACGATTATGGCTAACTTTAACCTAAAATGAAATAAAAACTGCCGAGGCTAGAGGGCTGCAGTTTGGTATGCATGATGATTGGAGGGTGGATGATCAACATTCCAATTTGCACCCCTCTAGCCTCAGTAGTTTTTTAGATCTGAGGGCGGACAGAGAAAGTGCGGACTGACAGACAAAGCCGGCACAATAGTTTTCTTTTACAGGAAACTAAAATGGAATAATTGATGAAGGATTCGACGCCTTAATTCTGATGCCAATAAAGCACTTGTTGGAAAATAAGAACAAGAAGATTTATTATTATTATTATTATTATTATTATTATTATTATTATTATTATTATTATTTTGAAAGAAGTAATAAGTTAATAGATGACACAGAAGAGATCAGTTATTAGAATAGAAACAATGAATTAATTAGCAAGTCAATAAATAAATAGTAAAAAATATGAAGAAACTATTAAAATAACCAGGTGAAATTGTTTTAGGTTAGCAATGCATTGCATCTTCTCTTGAACTTTTCAAGCCCCAATGCACGACATCCTCAGGGAGACTGCTCCACAGTCCAATGGTGTGAGGGATAAAGGACTCTGAAACTCTGGAGAAGTTCAACAGTGAGGCACATTTACCACACACTGCTTCTGCTGTTCAGCAAGCCTGGTCGCTCTGGGCAGGAAAAGAGGATCAGGGATCAATTGTGAATGTGAAAGATCTCTTTGAAATACAACTTATGGAAAACTGACAAACAAGTCACCATCCCTCAATGGCCCTAGTCATTACTTCCAGTTTTAGGAACTAGAAACCAACCGTCAAGCGTTTGGAATAAGAGAAACTCACGGAACACTTTCCATGAGGAAATTATCGAAGCAGTGGCCATGTAAACGAAAAACAGGCAGAGCATTTAGCCGAGCACTGATGGAGGAAAAGCTACGACTCTCCAAGACTGAAGCGGAAATCGCCTCGACAGCTAATTGCACCCAGGCGCCGATAATGAGACTGTGCTTGAAAGCGGTGCCGGGAAAAACGGATTATTTGCCACTCGGTCAAAATCAATTGAAATCAATTGAAATCAGTTGAAATCTCTCCCGGACGGAATATTGCATTCAGCCGCCGCTGGCCGACTTTTCAAGAACCAAATGTGATAGTTAATTGATTTGGCTAAATAATAAATTGCGTTCTGAAATATTGCCTGGACAGAGGGACAATCATTACGGGCCGATGCCCCGGATGACATCGTGATGTTCCGCGCAATTATTTTCGGCCAGTAAATTGTGTTTGGCAACGAACAGTGTCCTAATTGGTTTTCGAGTCGGTTGGGACAAATCATTATGAATGGGAGTCAGGAGTTCTCTTTTGTAGTTAATCGAGAGTGAAAAACTTCCAGATTATTATTATTATTATTATTATTATTATTATTATTATTATTATTATTATTATTATTATTATTAATCACCTAATCTTTTTCCATTTTCCTTCTTAATAAAAGCAAATAAAAAATGCGCTGAAGTTTCTTCGGCGCAGTCGAGTTTTTTGTACAGTGTATAATGCTGTATAAAATTCTCAGCCACGACCCATGAAACTCTCATCTCGGCCCATGAAACCTTCAGCCACGGCTCGGTGATGGCCTGTGTTGTTGGCATCTATAGCGATGCCAGACGCACGATCATGGCTAACTTTAACCTTAAATAAAATCAAAACTACTGAGGAGGCTAGAGGGCTGCAATTTGGTATGTTTGATGATTGGAGGATGGATGATCAACATACCAATTTGCAGCCCTCTAGCCTCGGTAGTTTCTAAGATCTGAGGGCGGACAGAGAAAGAGCCAACTCTATAATAGTTTTCTTTTACAGAAAACTAAAAACCTCTGCAATTGTAAGTTTTCTTTGCTTTCCAAAGGTTTAAAATTGAGTAAACAAAACCTGCTGTTATTATTATTATTATTATTATTATTATTATTATTATTATTATTATTATTATTATTATTATTATTATCCAAACTTAGTCAAAACATTCATAATCCAAAATGTGAAGGATAATTAGCAATAATGTGAACTGCAAACCAGTAAAAGGATAAGATTTTAATAGGCAAATACTAGGAAATTAATAATAATAATAATAATAATAATAATAATAATAATAATAATAATAATAATAATAGCATGAGTCTCTAAAATTTTGAAGAAATCCACGTAGATGTAAACATGTATTAAAAATATACATTTACACTTACATCAGTGTTGATTTCTTCACCAATAATAATAATAATAAAACTTGAGAAATGGTGGCACTGAAAGAGGACCTTGCATTATTAGTCATGATGATTAAAGTAAAAAACCGCGGAAGATTCCAAGTTTTCGAAATATCTAGGAAGCTCATTTGCATAATTTAAAGAGGATATGAATTTTTCCCATCCAGTTTTGGCTGAAGATTAAAATCTTTAAAACATATTCTTCCAATTCGCTGAAACTTTAGGTAATTGATGGACGCAGTGTAATATTAACAAGTAAGAAATGCGCCGAAGTTTCTTCGGCGCAATCGAGTTTTCCGTACAACCACTACAGCTTATAATTAAGGCCACCTAAAATAAATCTACCTTTCGGTGGTCTCGGTATAATGCTGTGTTAGCCGCGACTCATGAAACTTTAAACACGGCCCAGTGGTGGTGTATCCTACATCGTTGACAGAAGCACGATTATGGCTAACTTTAACCTTAATAAAATGAAAACTACTGAGGAGGCTAGAGGGCTGCAATTTGGTATGTTTGATGATTGGAGGGTGGATGATTAACAGACCAATTTGCAGCCCTCTAGCCTCAGTAGTGCGGGCAATAAAAAAATAAGTACGGACAGACAAAGCCGGCACAATAGTTTTCTTTTACAGAAAACTGAAATTAAATTTGAAGGGTGCTGAAGGCACTTTATTTTGTGTGTGTGTGTGTGTGTGTAGCTGTGTAAGGATTGTGTATGTTGAAATGTATGTGAATACATGTGTATGTATTAGTTACATTAAACATCTCCAAGTATCCAACGCTTCCGAAATAATAAAAAGAAAAAAAAACATAACATTCTGAAAACGCCAGTCGAATTCGCTTACTCTTCCCTTCGTGTAGCGAATGGCAAAGAGAAACAAATGTCATTCCGCCCACAACAAATGTTCCGACGTCAAATACAACATCTGGACAAATGGAGGACTCCTTCCATAGCCCCGTTCTGCGAATTGGGTTGTGTTTGCCCAGGCATTTTGTTCTGCACGGGTCGGTCAACATTTGTTAGGTCTTCTTGATAGGAGGAGGACAGCAAGGCCACTTCTTGCGTTTCTGTTCTGTCATACGTTTGTCTTCGTTAGTGTAGAAAGGATGGGTGAATGTATATATATATATATATATATATATATATATATATATATATATATATATATATATATATATATATATATATATATATATATATACACATACATACACACTCACACACACACACGTCTGTCTGTGTGCATGCATGCATTTATGTATGTATAAATTCGTCAGGTTTACGAATCTTATCATATTTTATATTTTATATTAATCTGGAGGCAATTGGAATGGGATGGGCAGTCCGAGATCATTTTCTAGCTCAGGTCCAGTGAAGGGTTGTGAAGAAGTGGTGGGCCCTAACCCACAACGAAAAGAAGGCGAGGCCCTTGAAGATTAGCTGGTGATAAAATTCAGGTCAAAAGGGAGTAGCAGAATAATATTAATAAGTACCGACTCCAACCCATGGATCAGTTTTCGATACGCAAAGTAAAACATCTGTACAGTTTTTTGGAAGTCGCCATCTTTATGTAAACAAGCGCAACTTGTATCCAAAGATATATTTTTCTGTTTGTCGCATCTTTATGGTTGATAATCTCCATGTTTCGACTTCCCGTCATCCAGCCCGGGCCCAAACTCTTTCCTCACTGGCCCTGTTTTATATAAATGTAGAACAAAGATAACATTAATCTCAGCTAAGGGACGATACGAGGCTTACCTAACAATGCATTTATGTAAATTCCAAAAAGCTTTATCTGAATACATCCAATCTGTCTACGGTCTTTAGACCTATTTATTTTTCCACTTTTTAGTTTTCTGTAAAAGAAAACTATTGTGCCGGCTTTGTCTGTCCGTCTGGACTTTATTTTGTCCGCACTTTTTCTGTCTGCCCTCAGATCTTAAAAACTACTGAGGCTAGAGGGCTGCAAATTGGTATGTTGATCATCCACCCTCCAATCATTAAACATACCAAATTGCAGCCCCCTAGCCTCTTCAGTAGTTTTTATTTTATTTAAGGTTAAAGTTAGCTATGATCGTGCGTCTGGGAACGCAACAATAAAGGCCACCACGGCCGGCTGAGAATTACTTGGGTCATGGCTGAGAGTTTCATACAGCATTATACAATATACAGAAAACTCGATAGCGCCGTTCGGCGCATATTTTACTAGTTTAATATCATCCTGAGCCCTCGACAAGAATAGGGGCGTGTGGGCTCCTCGCCTAATTGGATAACGAACTAAAAACCTAATGTCTTCACTCAGCGGAGCTTAACAGACAATCTCGCATCTCTCGACAAATCACGTAAATCCAACTCTTGTAATCCGGCGGAGATGAAAATCCCGATAAACATTTGAGAGCTTAATCTCCCGTTGATAGAATTGTATCTCCTTCAGACCTATTCACTTCTTTTTAATTAACATTCTCGAAATAGGCCTAACGCCCAGTCCTGTAGGCCTGGGGCTGCCTCAAACGGTTTAGTTCCTCGGATTTGTTAGAGACTGGATCTTTATATGTAGACAATATTTATATGGAGTTATTGTTATGTGAAGATATATTATACATGAATATTTTGATAATGTCCGGGTGGAATTCTTTGGGATTTTCAGTAACTGAAACGAAATTATATTCGTTTAACTTTTTATAAAAAATGTGTTTGTGGCTACAGTGAGTCAGTGTTTCTGAAAACAAAAAATGCGCCGAAGTTTCTTCTGTGCAGTCGAGTTTTCTGTACAGCCGCTACAGCGTATAATCATATCTATCTTTCGGTGGTGTCGGTATATAATGCTGTATGAGCTGCGGCCCATGAAACTTTAGCCACGGGACGGTGGTGGCCTATCCTACATAGTTACCAGACGCACGATTATGGCTAAATTTAATCTTAAATAAAATAAAAACCACTGAGGCTAGAGAGCTGCAGTTTGTTATATTTGATGATTGGAGGGTGGTTGATCAACATACCAATTTGCAGCCCTCTAGCCTCGGTAGTTTTGAAGATTTGAGGGCGGACAGACAAAGACATCTCAATTGTTTTCTTTTACAGAAAACTGAAAATATACGAGACGTCAATTCCATACTGATATATATAACAAAATCATCAGAGCAATGCTGCAATAAGCTAAAAAAAAAAAAAAAAAAAAAAAAAAAACTACTGTCATGGCGCTCTTCAAGTATAATGGTCGATGAAAATGATTTTCGGTTAATCTTACTTCCAGTCACACGTTCGTTATATCGCTGGCCACTCCCTCGGCAAAATAAAACTACGTCGTGCCTGTTTAGTAGCTGGATGGGTAACCGCCAAGAGAAGCCGTTAACCCTTTCAACATCCATGAGGTAGGATGTGGGGCTGGTTGGTAAAAAAAAAAAATTAATTTCCAATTTGCAAATATCTTATGTTTGCTTTTAAAACATTTTTTGTCACGCTTTATTGCTTTTGTATGTTTGTATGTATATATATATGTATGTATGTATGTATGCATGTACAGTATGTATGTATGTATGTATTTGTTAATCTGTTTGACTTTATTTTCATAATGTATCTATATTAGTTGATATTGAATTGAATTGAATGTAAAATTTAGGCCAAATGCCAAGCACTGGGACTTATGAGGTCATTTAGCGCTGAAATAGAAACTGACAGTAAAAGGTTAGAAAGGCGTAACAGGAGGAAAACCTTTAGCAGTTGCACTATGAATCAATCGTTAGGAGAGGGTTGAGAAAGTAAGATGGAAGAAAGAGAATATGAAAGGAGGTACAGTAAAAGGTGATATTCATGCAGTTAAAGATGTCTACCATTTGTGTATCGATGCACAAAGAATTAATGTACATTTGATAATCATTACTTGAACTTACTGTATATAATAACCTGCTTGCTATCAAAGATAGCTTATGAACAGCTCATCAGCCCTTTTAAAAACACGAAATGTATGGTGGCTGTTATATGCCTATTGTACATTTCTAAAGCAGTTCAGAGGGAATTAAGTTTGTATGTTTAATTACCCCTTAGCTTTAAAGTATTACACAGTTATATACCTTTGTGTATTTCTAAAGTAATTCAGAGGGAATTAAGTATGTTTAATTACCCTTCAGCCTCATATAAAGTATTAACAAAAATATAAAATTAATATAACTTGAATGAAGAGAAACAAAACCTTCGCCATTATGCATCCAGAATGGTGTGACGACTCTTGGCCCCTGTAACATAATGCAAACCTGATCAAACTCTGACGTATTACCACTTAAAAAAAAAAGGAAAGAAAAGCCATTTAGTGAAAAAGGTGAGCATAATTCAAGCCTTCGCCCTCTCTCTCTCTCCCTCTCTCCCCTTTCCATCATTAGCCACCATTTAGCGCGTGAAATTCGAAGCGCCGCGGCATTATTATTATTATCGTGATCATTCAGATGGCGGCGTTTGGCAACCCGGCACCTTTTCCAGGGCTGGGAGTCTGCTCCCGGTCCTGGAACGCAGACGCTGTCAGTAGCAGTTGGGAAGCCAGAGAGCGACGGAGTGCGTGCGCGTCGCTTCGCCGCTTCTTTCTGGGTCGATCTGACGTCGATTGTCTGGTTTGAATTGGGATATTTGTAGCGCATTAGAAAGTAATTTGGCGTGACTGTCCAACTTGCATTGATGTTACCCCGTTCGGCAACTGGACGGGAGATGTTACGTTAAAGGGGATTGAAGTGTTACGCGCTGCCGAATAAGAGCAGAGGAAAAAAAAAGTTATAGCTGTGAAAATGAAGCGATTCCAGCTCCGTTCTTTGGCGTGAGTTGAGGACACATTAGATCGTGCTGGAGTGATTTACTAACCCTTGAAAATCTATTATATATATATATATATATATAAAGTGGCCCTGAATGTTTTTGAATGTTTGAATCCATGAAAAACCGGTTTTTGATCAACCTGGCAACCTGAAAAGAAAGAAATATTGTCAATGACTCGAGGTCGGGGTAGATGAACAGAATGCGTTCGTTCATGCATCAGTCAGGAACCACTGCACCGCAAGCAACTGAGGGGAAAGCCCCTTTGCGACGCTGAAGATCCCTGCAATTGCAACGCCAAGATGACTTCCGAAGCGACCAGCAAAGTCGCCTCTCTGTTCCAGATTATCGTTGTGCTTGGTGAGACGATTGAATCAGTTTGGCTGTTTTATTTTGTGTGTTTTTTTTTACTTCATTATTTTGAGAGTGTTTTTCTTGTTTGAGGCATATTTATCCATTTATTTAAACAAATGGATAAATAAATTTAGATAAATGGGTATCAATATGTGTATATAGAGGGTTTTTCTTTTTTGAGGTATATTTATCCGTTTATGTAAATAAATGGATAAATAAATTTAAATAAATGGGTATGTATATGTGTATATAAATAAATAAATATATGTGTGTATGTGTTTATGTATTATGTATATATATGTATGTATATATGTATGTGCATGTATGTACATACATGCATGCATATATGTAGGTATACATATATATATATATATATATATATATATATATATATATATTATATATATATATATATATATATATATATATATATATATATATATATACTATAAGCGTGATAGTTCATAGTTCACTGCTAAAGAAAATTAGGTCGAAGAATATATTTGCCATGTATATATATATATATATATATATATATATATATATATATATATATATATATATATATATAATCATTTGGCAGATATATTCGACCGGATTTTCTTAAGCAGTGAACTATGAACTATCAAGCTTTATCTTGAAACAGTTAAAGAAAACTAAGGAATTTGATACGTGGAAGCAGATTATTTTCTTTTCTGTGTTACTATCTTCTAGTTCTTACAGTTTTTATATATATATATATATATATATATATATATATATATATATATATATATATATATATATATATATATATCTCCGCTGTCGAAATCAAACAAAAGTTGTGATGAATAGCTTAATGTAAAAGTGGAGGACACGCATATCATTAATCTTCATATAACATTTCGTTAGTGAATATTAAAAACAGTTGCCTCTCGAAATGCTTTATTTAGTGATTATCATAGTTTTTATTATTCTTTTTATTCATTGACCAACCGCTAATATTTATAGAGTGTTCAGAGAACCCTGGAGAACTTTTCTCGTGTTGATACTGCCAAGTTTCTCTGAAGCTTTTGCGACGGTTGGACAACTGACTCGCGGACGATTGTAGATTTTGTTTAAATTATCAGGTCATACATATATATATATATATATATATATATATATATATATATATATATATATATATATATATATATATATATATATATATATATATATATATATATATATATATATATATATATATATATATATATATATATATATATATATATGTATATATATATATATATATATATATATATATATATATATATATATATATATATATATATATATATATATATATATATATATATATTATATCAAGGGGGCATCTAGGAAAAGGCAGCACGTATATAAATACAGCAGTTTATTTTGCCGACGGCGTTTCGCAGTATCTCGTTGCATCTTCAAGGTTGCAATTTACCAAAAAATATAACTTAAAATCTTGTAAAAAAAACAAAAAAATGAAATAATAAAAAAAAATCACTTAGTATATATTATATATATAGATATATATAAACTTAACACTTGGGTGTACCTAACACTGAAGAAATATATCAGACCTCTCTCTCTCTCGATCTCTAAAAAGCTAAAAGGTGTCATAGACATCTCTACAATATCATGTATAAAATGAAAGCTCTCATTGATACGGAAAAAAAATCCGCAATGGCTCTTTTGCAGAAAGTAACCTCTCTTTCAAGACTGAGCCTGTGCATTAGTGGAAATGATAAAGAATATTGATATCTTATTGCTTGGGAATTTCCGCTTGGAATTTCCACGCACCAGGGGAATGGAGTTTTCTTTTGCCGTGGTTGAGTGCAAATATTATCTTATAATATTTACAAGTCAATAATACATATTGGTCGAAGTTTTTCTGACGCATTCTTTCTTCACCGTAATTCTATCTTGTATATATAATATGTATATATATATATATATATATATATATATATATATATATATATATATATATATATATATATATATTCTTAATAAAAGAAGATATTTCAATAAATACATTCTGATTTTACTGGGTCGCTAACTTATGGTATAGAGAGATTGATTTCATGTCTGTTGAATCTTGCGTCGAAAATTGCTGTCATTTTTTTAAAGAATTTTACTGAAATTATGTAATATTACTGTTTTTCACTTGAGCGTGCGAAGGCCGGGCATCGCAATTACAAACATTTCAAAAGAAATAAGTTGGAAAATTGTATGTGTGTATATATATTATATATATTTATATATATGCATATGAATCTATATATACGTATATATACATATATATACACATTTGAATATCAGTCACTCTGTCTGTTATTCACAAGTAAATTTAACAGGTAGAGTGACTGAGATTCAAATGAATGACCATATTAGTTTATATGTTTATATGTATATATATACATATATTATATATACATAATTTATATATATATATATGTATATATACAGGTCAATCTTGATAAAGTATTTTTCGTTTAAAGTTCATGCGGTTAATCAGTTATGTATGCCAACAATTTGCATACATTGAGTGAAACTGTATGGAATATATTACGGAATTTATTTTTCACCGTCGTTTTGTACCGTGAAAATGTATATATGATGTTTTAGCGAATTACGGAATATTATATTAAAATGAACCAAAATTTGAATACGTGATTATGAATGATTAGTGACATATTTTCGTTGTGAAAATGTAATTTGTTCAGATTTTTATATACAATAAGTAGGTAACTATTAAATTTGTATGATATTTTTTTATATATCAATAACATATATATATATAATTTATATAATATATTATATATATATTTTGTTATATATATATATATATATATATATATATAATATATATAACATTTTTTCATAAATACTTCTTGGAGAAAATTATAGCAAGTTAAAATTAATTCTTATATCTATATATTATATATATATATATATATATATATATATATATATATATATATATATATATATATATATTTATATATATATATATATATATATATATATATATATACTTTGTATATATATAAATATATATATATATATATATATGTATTATATATATGCATGTATATGTGTGTGTATCTATATACATATACAGTATATGCACATACAATTTTCGAACTTATTTCATCTGAAAATTTTGTAATTGTGATGTTTAGTCTTCGCATGCTCGAGTGAAAAATAGTAATATTTATACAATTTCGGTAAAATTCTTTAAAAAAAATTACAGCTATTTTTGACGCAAGAGTCAATAGACGTGAAATCAATGTCACTGTATCATAAGTTAGTGAACGAGTAAAATCAGAATATATTTATTGAAATATCTTCTTTTATTAAGAATATATATATATATTTATGGATTGTGATTAAGATACAAAGCTTTAGAAAGCGTATTAATCGGCAAAATTTATCTAGTTTAATGAAGCTTTCTCTTATCAGTACTGCATATTGCGATTAAAATATAATGCATTAAAATGTGTGAGGATAATTTTGACCAATTTCCGCTCAGGCGAAAAACAAATGTCGAATGGCAATACTTTGAGTCCTCTTATTAATCAGCGCTCAGGCGATCGGCCAATATCGGAACATTTCTATAACCGAAAGCTCTGTCTTTGACTGACGGCTTCAGAACGGCGACAGCTGAGGAACTCTGGGACAGCAGATTAATAACAGGAGTCGTTATGACGAAGAATGACGGGCCGCCGTGCCTGGACGGAAGTCTGTTGGTTGTATGTTAATTTATTTTGGCTTACATTTGTGTTTATTTATGGTTAATGTATCAGTTTTTCTAATAAGTGGTCGTCTCTTTCTGTATTTCCCGTTGCCTCCCGTTCCTCCTTTCGAATGGGTACCATAATATTCTTTGAAAGCTTGAATTTCAAGTCAGTGGCCCCTGTGGTCCCTTAAAGATTCGAGTTTTTTCACTCTTTTATATATTGTAAAACTTATTCACGTGAACTTTTAAATAGTTGTTGCTTACGAGTCAGGGAGCCATATATTTTTTAATATATGGCTCCCTGAATATTTTGGTTGGCAAAAAGTTTGGTAGTTTTATTCTTGATTGCATCGAATTCGTGAATTTATAATAATCCTTTCTTATATTTTTGTCTCTATTCCCACGAGGTTGAAAGCCTCGTTTTCATATTTAACTTATAAATAACAATTATTTATTACAGTTATAAATGATTATCAAGTACAGTTATAAATAACAATTATTTGTTATTTAGTACAATTATAAATAATTATTCATTACAATTATATATAACAATTAAGTACAATTAAAAATAACAATTATTAAGTACAATTATAACTAACAGTCATTCAGTTCAATTACAAATAACGGTTATTAAATACAAATATAATTAACAGTTATCAAGGACAATTAGAAATAGCAATTATTCAGTACACTTATAAATAACAGTTATTCAGTCCAATTATAAACAACAATTATTTAGTACAATTATAAATAACAGTTATTCAATATAATTATAAATAACAATTTTGGTACAATTATAAATAACAATTATTAGGTACAATTATAAATAACAAATTTGGTACAATTATAAATAACAATTATTTGGTACAATTATAAATAACAATTATTTAATACAATTATAAGTAACAGTTGCTCAGTACAATTATAAACAAAAGGTATAAAGGACAATTATAAATAACAATTATGAAGCACAATTATAAATAACAATTATTAAGTACAATTATAAATAACGATTATTCAGTGCAATTATAAACGACAATTGTTCAGTACAATTATAGATAACAATTATTCAGTACAGTTATAAATAACATATATTCAGTACAATTATAAGTGACAATTATCCAGTACAATTATCGGGAAACCAGGAAAAATGACGATCCCTTACAAATTGGTATTTATGATCATCTCATATTTCAGCTGAAGCCTTTCAGCTGGGTCTTTTGATCCGGTAAAATGGTCCAGTTATTCATAACCGTTATTCATAACCTTTTGTTGTGTCTCCAGTTATGAATAAGTTATTCATAACCTTTTGTTGAGCCTCCACGCATTTTCTAATGAGATGGAGCTAATTACAGAATTGCCGATGCTTTTTTGTTTTCACTGACGAGTTCCAGATTCAGTTCTGATGCTTTTCGAAAATTCTGGTATCGGCCATGGGGTACATATTAAACCTATCTTCATTTTTTATATATATATTTTTTTTTACTTTGATGAGTGAGAGAGGATTATTAATGATCATTTCCACGCTTTTATATATTTTGAAATGAGCTAAAGTCGGTCATTATTGCTTATCTTTCCGTTATGTCCCTGTCTTTAAAAGGGGTCACTCAGTTAAGAGCAATCGTTTTTTAAATCATTTTCCTGACTTCGGTGCTGAAAGGTGAAAGAGGATACTTAGCCAAGGTTTTTTTTTTTGTGGGGGAGTTTATCTAAACGGTTAATGAAGATAAATGACATCGTCTGTTCTCGCCGAATCAAGAAGACGGTTTTAATTTTTTACGATTGTCAAATAATGCTTTTTCTTAATTTTTAATGTTTAACGATATCAACTAGTGCTTTTTATTCATTTTTCATCTTTTACGAGTGTCAAATGATGCTTTTTCTTCATCTTTAATCTTTTACGGGTGTCAAATAATGTTTTTTCTTCATTTTTAGACTTTTATGAGTCCCAATAATGTTTTTCTTCATTTTTAATATTTTATGAGTATCAGATAATGCTTTTCTTCATTTTTAATTTTTTCGAGCGTCAAATAATGCTTTTTCTTCATTTTTAGTCTTTTATAAGTATCAATAATGTTTT